>NC_068356.1:23677929-23829706 GCF_020536995.1 Dreissena polymorpha | reverse complement strand
TTGAAGATTTTATTGAATTTTGAATTGAAATACTCTTTTTGTCTTTAAAATCTACGGGTATATAAAGTTTGGTATCTCTGCTGTAGAACTGCATGAGTAATCCAAGTAGATATACTAACTAGACAAAATAGAACAATATCACAGACTGGTTGTCAGAAGTTTCATTTTTAGCTTGACTATTGTATATGAAATATATATAGTGGAGCTATCCTACTCACCGTGGAGTCGGCGTCTGCGTTAGTGTGTAAATGTTAAAGTTTTTGTACTACCCCAAATTTTTCTTTGTTCCTTGACATATTGCTTTCATATTTTGCATACTTGTTTACCAACATGATCCCAACCTATAAACAAGAGCAGACAACTATCAAGCATTTTGTCATAATTATGGCCCCTTTTCCACTTAAAATATGCAGCAAATGTTAAAGTTTTCGTACTACCCCCCATTTATTTTCATTGTCCCTTGACATATTGCTTTCATATTTTGCATACTTGTTTACAAAACATCTCCCCCAACCTATAAACAAGAGCAGACACTCTATCAAGCATTTTATCATAATTATTGCCCCTTTTAATAGTAGAATATGCATATTATATTGATAAATCTATGTTAAAGTTTGCGTACTACCCCAAATATTTCCTATATCCTTTGACATATTGCTTTTTTATGTTGCATACTTGTTACCAACATGACCGCAACCTATAAACAAGAGCAGACCACTGTATCAAGCATTTGACATAATTATGGCCCCCTTTACACTTAGATAATTGAACATTTTGCTTAATTTGCCATAACGGGGTAACTTCTTTATTTATGATCACATTTTATTATTACTTTGACAAACAACACTTACCTGAATAACACAATGGATTCCACCCAAACAATACCACACCGTACCCAGATACCCCGCAAGAACCCCCCCCCCCCACATTTTTTTTACCCCTCACCCAACACCACACAATCAATTATACCATTTTACCCCCCCCCCCCCCATTTTTTTTTCTTTTAAACATCATCTAATAAATTGCCACCCCCCCCACTCTCACCCCCCCCTATCCCCCTCCCCAATTTTTTGATCGTCTAATAAATTATTGATTAAGAACGATTCCCCATGACGGCTTACGTTATAATTATAATGTCAAGCACTCGAATAGTCGAGCGCGCTGTCCTCTGACAGCTCTTGTATCGTTTCGTGTCATTTCCAGTTTCTATGATTATCTAAGGCTCTCTTTCTTCTGCTGCAGACTATGTGGCCAGATAGTATTCTGTGTGTGTGATGTGTCCTAAGGCTCTCTTTCTCCCTGCTGCAGACTATGTGGCCAGATAGTATTCTGTGTGTGTGATGTGTCTGTGCGTAGTGGAGAGGTGCGCCATACAATGGCCCTGTCAGACGTACACCCCGGCGTGTGGAGCTTAGGGTTGGCCTTCCCCGTAGTCATGGTGATCATCAATGAACTCGTGAAACATCGGGAAGTCAAGTAAGCTTACAACTGATTATATGAGTTTCATTCTTAAGATATTTCTGCTTAATGCATGTGCATAAGTCCGCACAGGCTAATAAGTGAAGACACTTTCTGACTTAACTGGATTTTTGCTAAGAATCTTTATTGAAACAAACAATCCATAAAACGATAAAAGCGGAAGGTGTCGTCCCTGATAAGCCGGATTTTTGCTAAAAAGATACTTTATTGAAACAAACAATTCCATAAAAGCATTAAGTGTCATCCCTGAATTAGCCAGTGCTTCCTACACTGGCTAATCTAATACGACACTTTACTCGCATGCATCATGCCCAGAAGCTCACATGTCACTGTTTTCCTGACTGGAATTGTGTCATTGTGTTTTGATATATGCTTTTTCTGAGCATGTAAATATCTAACTATTCTCCTAAATATATGCGATACCTAACTATATTGATACATTAAGTATTTGTGTATATTGCTGAAGTAAATGAACTATAAAATGAAAATTACCCATAATTTCCTTAAAAACCAAAATATCCTGAAAAGGGGAGTTGCACATGCAAAAACGTGTTCTGTACTGCTAGACCATATTACTGCATGCGCAACTGACATAATTAAAACTACAGAGAAGTATTCTCACTTTCTGAATGACTATGCTTGTCCAGGTTTAATGATCTCCATTTAATTTACAGGGTTGCAGTTCGCTGTCAGAAGCGAGCTAGACTGGACTTTGGAACAAAGCTGGGCATGAACTCGCCATTTTGATCTGTGAAATGAATTCAACTTAAGCACCTATAAAACGGTGTAATGTATTTGTACATTATCATACAAAAGGTGACTTATTCTGTCAAAATGGTTAAAGAGCAAAAAGCTGATTATTATCTGCGCCTGGCTGTGGTATACATGCCAAGATTACTTCAAAATTGTTCACAGTTTGAGGAGCTTTAATACCTCTTGTTGACAGCACCCATCTACTGTCTCGCACAAAACTTGTCTTATACAAGACTAGTTAAATCATGATTATTAATATATATTTTATATAGTTTACATGGAACATAACAAGTTTTTTGTTGAAAGACAATTAAATTTCAGTAAAAATTTTTTTTTTTTACGTCATTAAAATCAGTGAAAATATCAGAAATAGAAACGTTTTTCCAAGAATTATATCGGTTTAGCAGTGTCAGTTTCGCACAATTGAAAATGCGTAAGAAACCATTTTTCACAATAATTACAAAATACTGGTACACAAAAAAGAATCTTTAAAATATGCTTTTCCATTGAATGCATAAGAACTTGACACAATTATAATTAAGCTACGAAGCATAGATAATTGATTTTCCCAACCATACACATGGATGACGTATAGCACACATTTTGATGACACAATACATCTGCAAGATGATTCAGCTTATCAGGAGTGATTTTGTTTACTGTTCTGCAGCTTAAAATAAAAAAGTGATGCTTTCAGTGAATGATCAATTTATTTCCTAACCTTGAGATTATACGTAAATAAGTGGCGGTTCTATAACCACCTTTAATCACACAGCTAAATCAATGAATAACCTTAATATGTATGTACATGTAGTGTCAATTTACATAAAATGCTCTGAACACAATGGCAGTTGAATATTGTAGGATTTTAAATATTTTATCAATACATTTGTTTTATCTGCTTAATATATTTTGCCTTGAGAAAGCCCCTTTTATCAAAGTATGTGCAATATTTTCAGTTCGAAAGAATTATGTTGTGATGTGAACCCGTACAGCCTTTTGTTTTATCAGTGCCGAACATTGTGCCGATGTATGTTGGCATTTGAAATGCTTGTGTCTGTTGAAATATTTCTGTTCAAAGAGTCTTGTTTGTATACATTTGGTATTACTTATACTTGTATCATAGTGTTTGTAATGAGTAATTAAATGTGACCCAAACACATTTGATCTTGCTTATTTCTTACTGGGGGACTCAATGCACTAAAAATGTTGTTTATCATAATGTAATGTTGTCTTTTTCAATTCATTTTCGGTGACACCAGTCATTTCGTATTAATCACCTAGATAAAACTACATGTAGTCGGTAACTACCATTTAAGTATCTAAATTACAACTTGTAGCATAAAATGTTTAGTGTTTTACTTTTGAGTTTTTCTTTAGATTAACTTATACATATTCATTTAATTAATACATGTATACTTAACAAGAAACCGTCGGAGACGGGTGATGCTCCCCAAAGTGTTTTTTTGTCACAATACTGCACTATATATTCAGATAAAAGGAAACATCTTGAGGGGCATAACTTTGTACAAAATAATACGATGGATGGTTTAGCAACTTAAAATTTTAAAGGGCCATAACTCTCTAAATAAATCATCTAACCAGAACCCACAAATAACATCGCCTCAAGGTAGTTAAGCTTCCCATAAAGCTTGATTGAATGACAGTCAGTAGTTGGGGGGACAAGAATTGCACTATATGTACAGTTAATGGAAAATTTCAAAGGGCATAACTCTTTGAAAAATCATCCGACCAGAACCAGCTGATAATATGCACATATCCTCTTGGTAGTGAAGCTTCCCATAAAGTCTCATTGAATTTTGGTCATTAGTTGCTGAGAAATAGCCCGGACAAAAATTGTGCACAGACTGAAGGACACACGGACAGACGAAGCGGCGACTATATGCTCCCCCAAAATTTTTAGGGGAGCATAAAAATGAATAATTGACAATAGTGATACATGCATTGCTGATTATACAGCAGGTAGGTGTACTTAAATGTGTATGTATTTAGGGAATATTACATGACTGTTATGTTGGTTCGTTGTATTGCACAAGTTCATTTTGTGTTGATGTATGAAACTCATAAGATACTGAATCAAACTTGCTCGAAAACGTTATGATTATTTACAATATGTAACACATAATACTCTGCTTTCTCAGTCAGCCATTGAATACAGAAAAGGATGTAACAAAGAGAAATATGGAATTCCTATCATGAAGCTTGTATTTTCTAGTGAAATGCACCATTTTTTAATTAAGAATATTTTAAGGTGTATAATAACTGCATATTTTTTCAATATGCGTATAATTCAGACTGTCTGTTAATCATAAAATCCCCAAGACTGACAGTTTATACTTATTTTACACCATGTTTAAAGATAATAAAGCAAAGCCTGAACAATATCCAAAGCTGTGATGGTTCAAATGATGAAATAGCTTAATTTCCTTTCCCCTGAATCGAGTGGATTACACTGAAAGTTCACTAATTCGCACTTATTTCAATCTATGACCAAATGACAACAAAATGCATTATCAAAGCATACTGTTGTCTCATTTAAACATCCATATGAATATGTTACACCAATTGGATAGTTTATTGGCAGCTGTCCCACCGTTTTCTATAACCACATCTTGGCTTGTCTTCCCACTTTCAGACCCTACATTCTCAACGGCTCTAAAAAACTGACATGGACTCTTCATCCACCTTCCCAAAACACCACGTGTTAACCGTCCACCTGTAAACAATATTACATCTTTGTAAACGGTTGTCTTTTAGTAAAATATCTATTGTATCTATGTAAATATACAACAATATTGAAGCATCTGTACAAGTCATTTTTGACCTTTCGAAAACTGGAAAGACAAGTTTCATAGCTTCTGGTTTTTGCTAAAAACATTTGTAAGATTTGACAGTTAAGTGGATAATAAATTATTATGAATTTTTCAATTTTCTCAGAACATATCAATATTCTTTTAGACATTACTTTTAACAATACTGTTTTTTAATCAATTAACTGGTTGTGTTTTTTCAAACTGTTAACTTTCAATTCAAATTAAGTGTTAAGTCATCAGTCTTTAAAATTGTAATACACTCCTAATGAAGTTCTGTGTGTATCATGTTTATATCTGACCTTACCATGCAGACCTTACCATGCAGTTTTTGCTGTACAAATAAAAAACTGTGATCCATTTGTGTTTGGTCCTGCATTGGCCATTGACAAGATACCTAAACAAATTGAAAAAGAATAAGAATCACTATACGTGTTATGTGTACAATTTATATCAATTGAAATGATCTTAGGATTAAGTAATACTTTAAAAGGCATGATAGGCTACCTGCAAACAAAATGCCAATTTAAGTCAGTTTTCACTCCAAAAACTTTATATGAGGAGATTGAGAAGTTGCAAATTTGAAATAAAGGTCTCAAAGAAATTTAGCTAAAATCAATTTTAGCCCCAATTAGCAACCTGTGGAAAATCACTCCCCCCCCTCCTTAGAATTGTAACATGTCATGGGCAATGGGCATCTGCAACCTCCAATAGTTGTCATAATACAATGTGTGCATCATTATTGATTGAAGTTGTACCCATGCCATGCTTTTTTAACTCGTCACCTCAGAAAATGGAATTTCAGAAATGTTTGTGTTTCTTTATGAAACAAATCTCTGTCACATGAATGTGCTGAATTACAGCATACAGCAAATAAAGATATGACAATAATTAATATACAAGAACTTATTTTTAGTGTTAACTTCATTTTAACCATTTACCATTCTTTTTAAACAGACAAAGCTCACGAAATTAACAATAGCATCAAACTGTTCTAGTCTACATCCAGTATAGTGCATGTATTCATCATTTATTTTTTCATGTCAAATGCCTGAACATTTTCTGCTATGCACATGATTTTCTTTAGATTCATCAAACGAAGTTGCAAACAGACATAATACTACCAGATCTGAAGGATTTGCTATTTGTTGTCTTGATTGCCTACGAAATTTAGTAACTTGCCCATTTCCAACACTACCTAAACTGATTTTATTTCCATGTACTTCTTTGGACAGTAACACATGTGCTCAGACTTTTCCTCCTGCATAAATACATAGATGTCAGTAGTGTTTTTCTCAGACCCTTTTAGCGTGGCACTAAGCCACGCCACCTTTCTTGAGCGCCACTCTGCCCTTTTCAACAGCAAAAGCCACCATGTGCCCTTATTGATAACATCTAATTGCCCTTTGACCAAACGAATTCCGGACAATCGCTCCTACGGACATTCCCTCCTACGCTAAATTTGACAGGACAGACAGTCGCTCCTACCATGTTTTGACAGGGCAGAGATTCGCTCCTACGATGTTTTGACAGGGCGTAGGACAGGGATCGCTCATAACAGATCTAAGTGTAAGTCAACATATAATAATGTTGGAGCGATTGTCCGGGTTGGCAAAATAATATAGGAGCGACTGTCCGCCCTGTCAAAACATCGTATGTGGGAATGTCTGCCCTGTCAAAACATCATAGGAGCGACTGTCCGTCCTGTCAAATTTAGCGTAGGAGCGATAGTCCGTAGGAGCGATTGTCCGGATACTACCTCATGAAAATAGTGCATTTCATGCATAATTCAATGATCTCAAAACATTAATTTATACGCGTTATTAAATAAAACTAGAGCTTTGTCACAGACGTGACAAATACCCGCACATGCCGCATTGACACATAATATTTTGCATGTCGTCTTCACAAAAAACAGTGGACACCATGCTCAATTTTTAAATCGCACTAAGTGACCGCTTGACCTAGTTTTTGACCCAGAAAGGCCATGGTCTAACTTGTCCTAGAGATCATTTAGATAAAACTTGTGACCAAGTTTGGTGAGGATTGGATGAAAACTACTTGAATTAGAAAGCGGACACCATGCTGAATGTTAAAAAATGCACTAAGTGACCCCATGACCTAGTTTTAGGCCCGGAATGGCCCATGTTCAAACTTGATATGGAGATCATTTAGATAAACTTGTAACCAAGTTTGGTGAGGATTGGATAAAAACTACTTGAATTAGAGAGCGGACAACATGGAGACGTTTAAAACGCACTAAGATACCCCGTGACGTAGTTTTTGACCCTCAATGACCCATATTCAAACTTGACCTAGACATCATCTAGATACAACTTCTGACCAAGTTTGGTGAAGATTGGATGAAAACTACTTGAATTAGAGAGCGGACAACATTGTGATGTTTAAAACGCTTTAAGTGACCTGGTTTTTGACCCGGCATGACCCATATTCAAACTTGCCCTAGACATTATCAAGATACAACTTCTGACCAATTTTGGTGAAGATTGGATAAAAACTCCTTGAATTAGAGAGCGGACATCATGGTGAGGTTTAAAACACACTAAGTGACCCCGTGACCTATTTTTTGACCCGGCATGGCCTATGTTCGAACTTGACCTACACATCATCTAGTTACAACTTCTAAGTTTGGTGAAGATCAGATGAAAACTACTTGAAATAGAGAGCGGACACCATGCTCAATGTGTAAAACGAACTAAGTGACCCTGTGACCTACTTTTTGATCTGGCATGGCCCATGTTCGAACTTGGCCTTCAGATCTTCTAGATAAATCTTCTGACCAAGTTTGGTGAAGATCGAATGAAAACTACTTGAATAAGAGAGAGGACACCATGCTAAATGTTAAAAAACACACTAAGTGACCCTGTGACCTAGTTTTTGACCTGGCAAGGCCCATGTTCGAACTTGGCCTTAAGATCATCTAGATACATTTTCTGACCAAGTTTGGTGAAGATCGGATGAAAACTACTTGAATTAGAGAGCGGAAACTTAATACGGACCGACAGACAGACCAACCGACAGACAAGTTCACTCCTTTATACCCCCCCTAAACTTCGTTTGTGGGGGTATAAAAAAACACTAACAAGTTTATCTTGTATCGTCTGTAATTAATTATTGAAACAATGACTGTAGCGTAAACTAATAAAACAACATGCAAATCATGTATACGGCAGACATATACGATGTAGCGTTGCTATGCGCACTTGTCGCTTACATCATTTTAACAAGATAACGGACTATACAGAAAATAAATTGACTCTCGCCAAAAAAAGGCAAATAACGATCGAATTAACGATTGAGATAATACATTTAGAAAGGATTAATGAAATGCCTGATAATCAACGATGCATAAAACGTTTTAGATACCAAAAAACTATTTATTAGTTATCTTCTCCGTGGATGTATATCACTGAAACGAGTGTTTGCAAATTGTTAGCATTCAGTTTACTCGCAAATTTAAAACGTCTGACAAGATTAACGTTAGAAAATTGGATGATAAGACAAACATGGTTTCATTTATATGTTAGTGGATCTGTGTATAATTGGATTCACATGCATATATTGCTTTATTATGTTTGTCGTGATGTACAGTTTACCGAAACAGCATGAAACTTAAATGGACACTGCAAGGTAAATATATTAATATTAATTGAAGTAAATTAAATACATCAATAACTATAAAATAATAAATGTGCTTGATTCTATTTTTCCCACAACTGCCTCTGATGCGATTACATGTTTCTCCCAAACCAGGTATTCATGGAACGTTTTTGCCCCATTTTGCCTAAAATGCGCGTTAAAATGCCCTTTTGAAAGTAATGCGCCGTGCCTATTTGCCCTCCTGAGAAAAACACTATGTCAGGGGCATGAAAACAACATACACACCTGGTCCTGTATGCTTTTTTGTAAAGTTTTCATCTGGAAATTTTTCACCATATATGCTTTTGCCTCCAGTGCCGTTTCCGCGGGTAAAGTCCCCTCCTTGACACATGAATCCGGGAATTACTCGATGAAACTTGCTTCCTTTAAAACCAAATCCCTTCTCTCCTGTGCACAATGCACGAAAGTTTTCTGAAAATAGTGAAAGCATTAAATATGAAATATGAGGATGATTATTCTGCATTCAAAGTTCACACAAGCCATGTTTAAAATATTCCTTATTACAGGAAAGAAAATTGTCAGTATTATGAAGTATTTGACAGGAAATACAAACAACAGATTGCTATATACATGTAAGATTGTATATTTTCTTCCCTGGTAGGGAATATGTTGGCTCCAGGAGACTGTTGGTGGATTTGTTGGCTAGAAAGCCAGTTGAAAATGTTACAGCAAGTTACTTTCCAGGGGTTTTCCTCGCTTCATTGGGAAGAGGCCCTAGCCTATGGATTTTTGGAAGAAATTGTTCATTTTGGGAAGAATTCTCGCTAAAATTACTGCTTTGGGAAATGAAAAAGCTGGTGTAAGTTAGGATTTTTGGGAAAACTGCACGATTTTAAAGAAATTTTGAATTGGGAAGGGGCTTTTAATAGGCCCCTGTTATACAAGACTGAAAACCCCTGCCTCCACATTTCATATACCATTAATTGAAACTTGAAATAATTCCTTACCATGAAGTGTATATGTACAAGACACTGTTCATCCCAAGTCAGTTTTTTTTTCGCTTTATATTTAACAGCCTGTGCCTTTTTAATTGGGAAAATAGGCACTATAAACTATGAAATTGGGAAAAATTAAACAGTATTTAATTTTATATAATTTTATTAAAACAGTATACCAATTGTTTATCAGTGCATCTTTAACTGCTTTCTGAAATTTGTATTATAAAGTGCTAGGGTATTAAATTGCTGCATAATACACTCAATAAACCAATTATTGATTTTATTGGAAAAGTTTGGCATATTTTTGGCTAGATTTTTTTGGAGAAAATATTACATTTTGCCAATGGAAAAGAGCCCTTTTTACCGTTTGCAATTGAAAAACAGCCTTACAGAGGATGTAATTTTGGGTAAAAGTGATCCATGTTAGCCCAAGTTATTCGAAAATAAAAAAATATTGGCACAGAACCTAATCAAGGTAATAAATTCATACTGTGATGTCATGTGTATTTTCCTTAGAAATTCAAACAAAAACAGTTTAAGTGCAATTCTGGGGTTATGTTTGACAATCAAAACTTTACCTTGTTAAATACTGACCTGCTGTCTTTGGTGTTGTGTCGGCAAACAACTGAAATCACCCAAATAAATAATTACAAACTATTTATTGATATGTTTTAGTTGTTCACATATATATCGGGACATATGATATTGAACAGAAAATTTAGCCATTAAACTGGCACATACAAATGGTTAAAACTCGTGTCATACAGTCAAAAGTATAAATACAAGTACAATTATCCGAAATCGAATGATCCGAAAAGATTGACACTTAAGTCGTGTTCCAATGTGACCTTCACAATTTGTGTTTTATACCTCCATGCATATCCTTCCAGCGGGTGACTTGCCGATCTTTATGTCGAAGAACACTTTTGGGTTTGGCATGTTTGCAAAAAACCTCAAATGTTGTCCGACAAATACAGTACGAAGAAGCCTCGCGTTTAAGACCATTCTGACGGTGTGAAGCACTCTGGATCAGCAGACGATTTATTTCATAAATCTTACGGAGGAATCCGAGATAGCCGATGTATCACGATTGGGTGTGAAGATAATCTGAACGGTTACACAGCACTATTTATCGCAAATAAATATTACTCGTGGTCATCATCATCATGTCATACACAAATACCTTCACTCAGCGGCAATACAATGGGCGTTGAGAAACTACTTTAACATCAAAGCCCAAGGACCAGACTAGTCCATATAAACGTACTCACAGAGCTTTGATAATTTTTGCTATGGCGGCCTTGGGAGGCGTACGAAACAATAACACAGTAAATCAAAAGCCATTACTTCTTGCTTTAATGGTACCATTCGCATGAGTTTGAGCTTAAGACAGGTAAACGTTGATAAGATTTTTCAGTATCAGTGTTCCTATGCATTTTCCTTTGGGTTATAAAGCTGAGAGTTTAATTATTGCAACTAGGACCAGACATAATTCCAAACTTGGTATTGAAGACCTGTGCCAGCCAGTTAGCACCTGTATTATCAAAAATCTTCCAAATATCCTTAAACTTAGGAAAGCCTCCCAGGGATTGGAAAGATGCTTTCGTTTCACCTGTTTTCTAGAAAGGCGACGTCCATCTAAACGAAAACCCGTCTCCCTCACAAGGGTAACATGTAAGCTCCTTGAACATATCATATGCAAACACATCCTGAACCACCTGGAAAATAACAGCATCCTAACTACACTTAACCATGGCTTTCGTACTGGTTACTCATGGGAAACGCAATTACTGACCACTATCCAAGACCCTCTTACCAACTATGACTAGTAGCAGATAGAAATGGCTATCTTGGACCTCTTCAAGGCCTTCTATACTGTCCAACATAAAAAGCTCCTACATAAACTGGACCATAATGATGTCAATAGTTACATCAACCACTGGCTTGAGGAGTTCCTTTCAGACACGAGCATGAAAGATGTTGTGGAAGGAGAGAAATCAAATCCGGAAACAGTGGACTCCAGCGTACCATAGGGCACAGTCCTTGGTCCCCTACTATTCCTCTGCCACATCAAAGATCTACCCGACTCAGTCCGCCTATTTGCAGATGATTGTTTACTATACTGCACTGTCAGAAGTCGCCAGAACCATATAATCGTAAAGCAAGATTTGAATAAACTAGAAATCTAGGCCAACACATGGGGCATGAGATTCAACGCTAAAAAAAACTATTTTCCTAACCATCAACCAGAAAACCTCAAAATTCTACCATCTCGAAAACCACATCCTTCAACAAGTCCCAGAAAACCAATACCCTGGAGTAACTATATCAGAAGACCTAAATTGGAGCTCACATAAAAATAAGATCACCAAAAAAGCAAATTCCACACTTGGCTTTCTTAGAAGCAACCTGAAACGCTGCCCGGAATCCTGTTGTAAATCAGAATACTTTGCCTTAGTAAGGTCTACTCTAGAATATAGCTCTATTGTCCTTCAAAAAGATGTAGACAAAGTTGAAAAGATAAAAAAAACAATCGGCGAGATTTATTACCAGCAACTATACTACCAAAACACCTGGCTGCGTAACAAATATGCTGAAAGGTATGACGATCCCACCATTCTAGGAGAGAAGAAAGGCCACAAGATGGTTGAGGGGCTGGTACCAGCCCTGCCTAGCCAAGACTTCCCTACCCCAGTACAGCAATCTAAACATAGAGTTACCCCTAAGAATTTCTCAGACTATTAAGCAGATAACATTGTTAAAAAATACTCTGTCAAAAAGTCAGTTTCATACCAATCAAGTGCAAAATCCTTCTACTAGTATATAAGAACTTTTTTTCTTTAAGACACTAATAGAGTGAAACACTCTGGAAGAAAGAGTAGTTGCGCAGACACAGTTGGCAGTTTCAGGTCAACTGTCCTACAGTGGGACTAACCACTCTCTCTAAGTGTTGCGCCAACGCTGAAAGGCCCTGCAACATACCCATCCAGATCCAGGAATATTCATGTAACATCATTTTCGAATAGTGGTAAAGATTTTCAGACTGGTAAAATGAATAAATGCAATGGCCCAGACACTTGCTATGCTTTAAAATACCTAATCATGAAAAATAAGGCGCATACAAACATGCATGAATGCAAACATGCATGTACACACTCAAACCCCCACCCATCCATCCATCCCCCAACACACACACCCATCCACCTACTCACCCAAGTGCTCTGGTCAATTCGACAATGTGACCTTGTATCAATATCATTCATGAATTCTCATGTAAGTCACTGGATACCAACAAAATAATCAAGTGTTGTTGATGAAAAAAACAACAGTAACTTAAGTTATTATGACAATACTATTATACTCTCTTAATAGTGAAAAGCATCTACCAGTATGTTAGAACATGGCCAGTGGCACCAACTGAGTCTAAGTTCTATAAGGATGTTTTCAAACTAAGATCAAAAGAACACTATGATATTGTTTTAATCTGGTTATGCTGTACACAATGAAGTGATAAATAGCATATTTATACAATTGGTTTAAAAAGCCCTAAAACCAGTGTAAACCCCATGCCTTGCATTGACCATTCCATGGTGTTGATCCGTTTTTTAAATAATTTTTAATATGTTTATAATTTGTGTTTGGTTCAGTTGTATAAGAAGTGCACAAAAACAAGAATTCCTGTCCTGACTGTTTCTGGATTTTGATTGCTTGCTGTCAGAAAATTCCTCAATTGATCATGATACACCCACACAAGAATTTCACAAACTTTAAGAAATCTTTACATAATAAGTTTCAGACAAAACTGTTAGTAAATCTTGCAATAATATCTGTTTACAATTCCAAGACTACTATAAAATGTTTGGATAGTGCATAGCATGTAGCATCAATAAACAGCTACAGACAGTGTAACACACAGTTAGAAATGCTCATCATGGCCATACTGCACATAAAATCCACATAAATAAACATATGTAGACAAAAAAAAACAGTAATAAATATAGCATTTATTAATTTATTATTATAACAAAAACAACAATAATAACAACAATAAACATAGAAAGGTTACTCATTATTAATGCACTGGGTTTATAAGATTATACAAGCCTATTAAATAGAAGCTCTGTTTTTCAAAAATAATTTAGTAACACACTCAGCTTTAGAAGACATTGCCTTATACCTCCACATGTGACATAGAGACACACTTAAATGATCTGTATTATTTTGCTGCAAACAAAAATAAATAATAAATAATAATGAACAGGACGCCTATATCAACATGGGACAATTCATTATGATCTTGACATACATTGTATACAATAATGCTGAATGTTGCATTACATTTAAACAGCTACATTTATAATATGTATATGCTATAGACATCAATGCAAGACATTTGTACAATATTGGACTTACAAAATGCCATGGATGTTACATTTTAAATGTATGACAAAATTATCAAATGGAATATTGTAGTGGAATGTATTAAGAAAATATTGAATGAGCCTGCACCAAAAGTCAAAGGTAAAAGAATATGGTCTATTTGAACAACATGTTATTTTACACAGTTAACACCAACATGAAGGAACATTCTGAAAAACACATCGGAAAGAACAGTTTTACAATAGTTTGTTCATACAGATCGCATGCTCTAGTGGCATGTTACATCATGCTTCGTTTTCTAACATCTGCACAGAATAAGTAATAATAAATAATAGTTTACATGAGTATACGTCCACCTGACATTTATTAAGAATAAAATGTAGTTGTTTAAGATGATAGATTTTACAATACTAAATTATTTTTTTTGGAAACAGTATTAGCTTGTTTAAGCTTTCTGTTACACAGCACTGAAATATTACAAAAATGCAGGTACACTCACTTTATGCCCATAATACACATTATAACCTTGATTAAACCTTTACCACATAGATATGTATTTTCACGCATTTGCAGTCCCTTAGAAAGTTACATTTAATTAAAGACCTTTCTTTCTAGATTCAAGTTTAAAAGCTTCATTTTCAACCCTTAGATACTGATGAGCTGCAAACAAAATAAAACCTGAACAGACTGCGAGTTACTCGCAAGCAGTTCTGGTTTGATGCTGTTTGCAAAAGCCATTTTCACTTTGCTTCTTATGGGGGAAAGGGTTTAACCTGTTATTCATTCAAGTCTTAAAATTGTTTACTGGTAAGCTGACACAAACAAACTACCAGTAATGCAGCTTATGCACTTACATGACATAAATACGAAGCTATTTAGTTTTGAGCGATTGAGATGTACACAAATACTATGGCACATTAGTTGAAGTGATCTACATAATTCTATAGCATTTCAGGTAATATAAATCCAATATGTTATCAATGAACTGTCCCCTTGTCCCTTTCTCACCATAACGATTCATCACATCAGGAAATATTGGCATTTAAAACTAACCATCCACATTTTTTAATTGAATAAAAACTGCCTTCATAACTCCTATTTCCACAACAGTTTAAATTCGTATCTACAATATCACAGGCAACATAAACTTCAGCTTTACATCAGGTTGCAATGAAAGAGAATATCAAGACTTGCAAGACAAGTTAACATGACAGGCAAGAAATTTAACAAGCATCATCATCTAAGCTACATTTAATATAAACATGAATTTTCAAAAATGTATCAAGCAAGGAGATCTAGCAACAGCAGCCAAAAAACATTTTGGACAGCACTTCCAATACTGCATGCAATACCAGTATTTGGTATATGTCCAAACAACACAATATAAATGTTACATTACACACAATCCACACCAACATAATTATGTTGTCATTTAAATGAAGACATACCATTAAAAATTAAAAAGAATAAGCTGAATAACCATATTAAATAAATAATGCAAACACAAATAAAATTAATAAATAAAAATTATGTATAGATATGCTTTGTATAACAAAAGATGATAAATAAAAGCTACCCTAAGAACAAGGGCTGTTTGTAAAACATGCATGCCCCCCATATGGGCTGTCCGTTGTAGTGGCAGCCATTGTGTGAATACAATTTTTGTCACTGTGACCTTGACCTTTGACCTAGTGACCTGAAAATCAATAGGGGTCATCTGCGAGTCACGATCAATGTACCTATGAAGTGTCATGATCCTGGGCAAAAGCGTTCTTGAGTTATCATCCGAAAATCATTTTACTATTTCGGGTCACCGTGACCTTGACCTTTGACCTTGTGACCTCAAAATCAATAGGGGTCATCTGCAAGTCATGATCAAGCTACCTATGAAGTTTCATGATCCTAGGCGTATGTGTTCTCGAGTTATCATCCAAAAACCATTTTACTATTTCGGGTCACCGTGACCTTGACCTTTGACCTAGTGACCTCAAAATCAATAGGGGTCATCTGCCAGTTATGATCAATCAACCCATGAAGTTTCATGATCCTAGGCGTATGCATTCTTGAGTTATCATCCGGAAACCATTTTACTATTTCGGGTCACCGTGACCTTGACCTTTGACCTAGTGACCTCAAAATCAATAGGGGTCATCTGCAAATCATGATCAATCAACCCATGAAGTTTCATGATCCTAGGCGTATGCGTTCTTGAGTTATCATTCAAAAACCATTTTACTATTTCGGGTCACCGTGACCTTGACCTTTGACCTAGTGACCTCAAAATCAATAGGGGTCATCTGCGAGTCATGATCAATGTACCTATGAAGTTTCATGATCCTAGGCCCAAGCGTTCTTGAGTTATCGTCTGACAACCACCTGGTGGACGGACAGACCGACAGACCGACCGACCGACATGAGCAAAGCAATATACCCCCTCTTCTTCGAAGGGGGGCATAAAAATAGTAATACAAAATAGTAAACATCCACAAGAGCTGTCACAAGACGGCACATGACTACCAGTATTCTTCCCCTTTGATATTATTGGTATAATGTTTGTCTATGGTAAGTCACCTTATATTATAACCACAAAGAAATATATGAAGTTGACTAGGTCACACGAGTTGTGTATCATGTCATTTCTTAAAATTTGACCCAGCATTTGTAAAAATCTTGCAAGTGTACATTTCCAGAAAGGAAATTCATTTATGCGTTGAATAAGACAGAGTTCGTGAAAATCACTGCACAATTGATGAAGTTATGGCTGTTCAAAGCCCATTTTCGAGTGATTTTGTGTTGAATACCTATAAATATATATATATTTGATAGTGATTTTTTTCCAGAACAGTTGATTTTTCGTTATAATTGGATTACTTATCATTAAAATGATGTTTTCACTAATTAATATCATAACCACACTCTAACCACCTGTGGTCAGTGAGCACAGAAAAGACCTTGGCATTTGAGCCAAGAAAATAACCCTAACATTTGAGTGAAGTTTCAACATAATACTTGTAGTAGAAACAATAATATGTTGCATTTTAACATTAACCAATGTACTGCATAAAAAACAGGAATAATAATCCTAAATTGCTGGTCATGGAGCTTGGTCAGGGGCCTAACACAATGACCCTGAACATGTGTATGAATTGGATATGAGCAGTAGTAACAGCGCTATGGAGATATTGCACATTTACCTTCATCAATTAAAAAAAAGCAGCCTTATTCCGCTAAATTGCAAGTTAGAGTTATGGAACTTCGTCTATGGCCTCACATAAAACACCCAAACCATACAATTGAATGTCTGTCGTAGAAAAAATGAGGAGGAGATATTCCACTTTTACCTTAACCAGAGAAGTACAAAGACAAACAGCTGACATTTGGGTGAGTAGAACAGCTTGGACTATTAAACGAATAGTCAAGCTAAAGAAAGAAAACTGACATTCCAAATCAGGTCTCACCTCTCCACACGTGTCATTTTGAAGTAAAATCAGTGGCACACCTTGTGTTTGGAAATCTTACATCTGATATTTTACATCCAGACTAGATAAATGTCCCTATTTGGGTACGGAAGTTGTCAAGTATAAAGTCAGAGTGTGAAAATGATGTGAAAGTTGGACATTTCTTCACTCCAGCACATGTGTATTAGTGAACTGTCACAGTAAAACAAAGCTTCAATTAGTTAGACACGAAAAAAGCCAAAAACAATGAATGAAAAACAGGAAACTATAGCAGTAAACAACACAACAACAATGAAAATAAACTTATATAATATACATGGTATATCGTATGAAGGAAATAAAAAAACTTACCGGTAAGTATTATTAGCAGTGGAATTTAAATAAATAGGAGAATAAAATGTTACAAAGAAAACAGGACAACTATTCACATGGAGTCTCCAGTCTTTAGTGCTCTTCACTTAAATATGAAATAAGTCAGAGCTTTGCTTGTGTTTGCACCATGACACATGCAATGAATAAGAAGCATGGATTCGTAAAAATTATCATGCTTTAATTCACTTCAGTACTGAACTTTAAAAAAAATATTTCAATACCATTTACAGTAGATGATTTTTTTTTTTACACCAGCCTAGGGTGACAAGAGTTGCCTTGTATTTATATTTATTTGCAAAAACACAAAACAAAAATCAGCTATAGTTCAATTTTAATGGAGTTACATCACTGGTCTCTAAAAATGAGGAGTTAATACGTTGGATCTCTTCATGTATATAGGTTTAAACCTCAAGCAAAGTGGGCTTGACTTCTGATCCATGAATGCAGAGTTCTGATCCCTCAAGGAAGAGGGTTAAACATGAGATCCATTCCTTCAATGAGTATGGAAAGGGTTAGACCTCAGATCCCTGCGCAGGCTGAGGCATGGCGGTGTGTTCCTCCACCTCGGGGCCTGCTGACAGGATGGGAACCACCAAGTCATCCATGTTGGGCATCACAAATACGTGCTGCAATGGATAAGAAGGTACCCTTACTAATGTAGAAACGGTTTCCATATCCTTAAACAAGAGGGCCTGAAAGGCCCAAAGACGCTCACCTGAGAAAACAAGATATGGGACAAATCTTCTGACCAAGTTTCATGAAGATCAGAAAATAAATGTGGCCTCTAGAGTGTTAACGAAGTTTTACTATAGCCATATAAGGAGAAATGCCCTGCCCCCTGGCAGCCATGTTTTTCGACCAACTGGCATCATTTTAAAACTCGTCCAAGATTTTGTCGGAATGAATCTTCTGACCAAGTTTCATGAAGATCAGACAGTAAATGTGGCCTCTAAAGTGTAAACAAGATTTTACTATAGCCATATAAGGAAAAATGCCCCGCCCCTTGGCAGCCATGTTTTTCAAGCAAACAAAATTATTTTCGAACTCGTCCAAGATATCATTGGGACCAATCTTCTGACTAAATTTCATGAAGATTGGACAATAAATGTGGCCTCTTGAGTGTTAACAAGGTTAAACTAAAGCCATATATAGCCATATAAGGAAAAATGCCCCGCCCCTGGTGGCCATGTTTTTAAAGCAACCAAAACCATTTTCAAACTCATCCAAGATATTATTTAACTATAGCCATATAAGGAAAAATGCCCCGCCCCCTGGCAGCCATGTTTTTCAACAAACCGGCATCATTTTTGAACTCTTCTTCCAAGATATTATTGGGATGAATCTTCTGACCAAGTTTCATGAAGATCGGACAGTAATGTGGCCTCTAGAGTGTTAACAAGATTTTACTTTAGCCATATAAGAAAAAATGCCCCGCCCCTTGGAAGCCATGTTTTTCAAGCAAACATAATTATTTTCGAACTCATCCAAGACATCATTGAGACCAATCTTCTGACAAAATTTCATGAAGATTGGACAATAAATGTGGCCTCTAGAGTGTTAACAAGGTTTTACTAAAGCCATATAGCCATATAAGGAAAATGCCCACCCCTGGTGGCCATGTTTTTAAAGCAACCAAAACCATTTTTGAGCTTATCCAAGATACCATTGGGACAAATCTTCTGGCCAAGTTTCATGATTATCGGAAAATAAATGTGACCTCTAGAGTGTTAACAAGGTTTTACTATAGCCATATAAGGAAAAATTCCCTGCCACGTGGTGGCCATGTTTTTCAACCAACTGGCATCATTTTTAAACTCGTCCAAGATATTATTGGGATGAATCTTCTGACTGAGTTTCATGAAGATCGGACTATAAATGTGGCCTCTAGAGTGTTAACAAGATTTTACAACAGCCATATACTAAATGTATAGCCATATAAGGAAAAATGCCCCGCCCCTTGGCAGCCATGTTTTTCAAGCAAATGTAACCATTTTCGAACTCATCCAAGACATCAATAAGACAAATCTTCTGACCATATTTCATGAAGATTGGACAATAAATGTGGCCTCTAGAGTGTTAACAAGATTTCACTATAGCCATATAAGGAAAAAAATGCCCCGCCCCTTGGCAGCCATGTTTTTCAAACAAAGGTTACCATTTTCAAACTCATCCAAGATATCATTGGGACAAATCTTCTGACCAAGTTTCATGAAGATCGGAAAGTAAATGTGGCCTCTAGAGTGTTAACAAGGTTTTACTATAGCCACATAAGGAAAAATGCCCCGCCCCTTGGCGGCCATGTTTTTCATCCAACCGGCATCATTTTAGAACTTGTCCAAGATATTATTGGGATGAATCTTCTGACTAAGTTTCATGAAGATTGAACAATAAATGTGGCCTCTAGAGTGTTAACAAGATTTTACTATAGCCATATGAGGAAAAATGCCCTGCCCCTTGGCAGCCATGTTTTTCAAGCAAATGTTACCATTTTTGAACTCATCCCAGATATCATTGGGACAAATCTTGTTAGCAAGTTTCATGAAGATCAGAAAATAAATGTGGCCTCTAGAGTGTTAACAAGGTTTTACTATAGCCATATAAGGAAAATGCCCCGCCCCCTGGCGGCCATGTTTTTCAACCAAACGACATCATTTTGGAACTCCGTCCAAGATATTGGGATGAATCTTCTGACCAAGTTTCATGAAGATTGGACAATACATTTGGCCTCTAGTGTTAACAAGATGTTACTATAGCCATATATAGCAATATAAGGAAAAATGCCCCGCCCCTTGGCAGCCATGTTTTTCAAGCAAATGTACCCATTTTCGAACTCATCCAAGATATTATTGAGACCAACCTTCTGACTAAATTTCATGAAGATTGGACAATAAATGAGGCATCTAGAGAGTTAACAAGGCAAATGTTGATGCCGCAAGACGGACAACGGACAAAAGGCAATCACAAAAGCTCAACATGAACATGTTGTGCTCAGGTGAGCTAAAAATGCAGGTGTGGAATAATTACAATAAAAACCTTAAGCACATAAAAATTATGTTGTAAACATACAAGAGAGTCTCATTGGAATTTGATACTTGCTTGATTTTCACTGTTTAATGAATGTACAAAACAAATGTTTTAGAAAGGCCAATACAAAATATATGTGTCAATATTTGTTGGTAGAAAATACCAATCTGAGCTTTTTTGTTATTATTTTTTTTACCAGATACCTTTTCTTACAATGGCCAGGAATAGCCCCAATGAGGCAAAAAACATTGGATAAACATGTGTTTTCTAAGATAAGCTAACTATGTCACAGTATAAACAAGAGCACCCGCCTTGCGGGTGCAGACCCGCTCATCTATTTTCTTTTTAAAGGTGAAGAGACTCTCATTTTCAATCACAAAGGAGGGAGGGGTGGAGTGAAGAGGGGTGTATAGTGTGGGGGTGTGGAATTTATTACATTATCTTCCAAAAATGCGAAAAAAAAAAAAAAAAATTCGGGGTGGGGGGGGTGGGGGGGAGTGGGGGGGGGGGGATTCTTGGGTGCGATGGTTTGAACGTTATCTCAAACATAAAATAATAAAAATAAATATTTGTGTTTTTTAACCGTTTCAAAAAAAATAAAAAATTGGGGGGGTGGGGTGGGGGGGGGGGGGTATAGTGTGAGGGTGTGGTAATTTGTGAGATGATCTTAAAAAAAAAAAAAAAACATTAGGGGGGGGATTCGGGTGGGGGGAGGGGGGCGGGGGGGGGTGGGGGGGATTCTTGGGTGCGATGGTTGGACGGTATTTTCAAACATAAAATAATAAAAATAAATATTTGTGTTTTTTAACCGTTTCAAAAAAGAAATTGGGGTGGTTGGGGGGGTTATAGTGTGAGGGTTGTGGTGGTCATTTGTGAGATGATCTTAAAAAAATAAAAATAATAAATAAAAATAAGGGGGGGAGGGAGGGGGGTGGGGGGGGAGGGCACATACGATGGTTTGGGTGGAGTCTATTGTGGTATTTCAGGGTAAGAGTAGTTTTGTCAAAGTATCAATCAAATCTAATCATAAATAAAGAAGTTATGGCAATTTAGCAAAATTTAATAATTTGACCTTGAGAGTCAAGGTCATTCAAAGGTCAAGGTAAAATTCAACTTGCCAGGTACAGTAACCTCATGATATCATGAAGTATTTGAAGTTTGAAAGCAATAGCCTTGATACTTAAGAAGTAAAGTGGATCGAAACACAAAATTTAACCATATATTCAAAGTAAAGTGGACCTAAACACAAAACTTAACCAAATTTTCAATTTTCTAAGTATAAAAAGGGCACATTATTCTGTCAAAATGCCAGTCAGAGTTACATTACTTTGCCTGCACAGTCCCCTTATGATAGTTAGTAAGTGTTGCAAGTATTGAAAGCAATAGCTTGATACTTAAGGAATAAAATGGACCTAAACACAAAACTTTACCAAAATTTTAAATTTTCTAAGTATAAAAAGGGCACATAATTATGTCAAAATGCACGCCAGAGTTATCTAACTTTGCCTGCCCAGTCCCCTCATGATAGTAAGTAAGTGTACCAAGTTTGAATGCAATAGCATTGATACTTTCTGAGAAAAGTGGACCTAAACGCAAAACTTAACCAAATTTTCAATTTTCTAAGTATAAAAAGGGCACATTATTCTGTCAAAATGCAAGCCAGAGTTATCTAACTTTGCCTGCCCAGTCCCCTCATGATAGTAAGTCAGTGTACCAAGTTTGAATGCAATAGCATTGATACTTTCTGAGAAAAGTGGACCTAAACGCAAAACTTAACCGGACGCCGATGCCAACGTCGACGCAGACGCCGACGCCAAGGTGATGACAATAGCTCATAATTTTTTTTTCAAAAAATAGATGAGCTAAAAATGATACATGTAATGATCATTAAGCATTGACATTTTACCATAAAAATTCAAAAGTATCAAAGAATAAACATTATAAAACATTTATTCAGAACAACAGGTAAAGCATAAACATTTATTGTGACAGTTTCATACTACTAAAACACTCCACCTAGATTATCAAAATTATAGAATAAATTATGCTTAAATTTTAATATGCAAACACATAAAACAAACTTATTTCAAACATACTAAACATGTATCATCTAAAATTTAGGTTTTATACAAAAGTTATAAAAAGTTCCAAACATTTCAATATAATGTTACCTGGAACTCCAAGGCCAGTTTCTTCTCTATCCAATCTGTGATATGAGTCATGGTGACCTCTCGCTCACCCACTTTAGGTTTTGCTACCAGCCAGAGCTGGGGGTTACCACGGAAACCATACCTGGAAATAATTAACAGTAAAAAGTGACATCTAAAGACTGTGCAACTCTCCTAGTTGTAATTTGTTTTTGTCAAAAAGAGAAACACGGTATGGGGATTAACTGAAAATAATATGGAGTTATTACGTAAATGGAAATGCAGGACCCATAGCAAGCCTCACATGTGTTAAATTTGTGCATATGCACACTTGCTAACCCTTTCCCACTCAGAAGCAAAGTGAAAATGGCTATATTCAAAGAGCATAAAACCACAGCAGCCTGCCAGTAACTCGCAGTCTGTTCAGGTTTTATGCTGTTTGCTAGTCATCAGTATCTAAGGGTTGGAAATGAAGATTTAAAAACTTGAATCTTCTAAGAAAGGTTTAACTTTAATTAAACTTTCTAACAGACTATACATTTGTCAAAATACGTATTTGAGTGTGAAAGGGTCATAGGAAATCCCCAGCCAAGATTGAAATGACAAATGTAAAGAAAAGTTTGTAAACACTGTATAGGTATTTTCATAAATATGTTTAATTTTAATGAAGTACACGCATTTATTTCTCCTCTACAAGTATATATGCATTAAATTGCAACATTAAACTACAGGAAATATGAAAACTAAAATCAAAATCAACTCAGTCATGGCTTTATCACTGCAGCTATACAAACATGACTAAGCATTTCCTAGGTCAGACACAAGGCAACAGCAACAAGGCTGACAGTGTTTTGCATGGACTCACCAGAGCCTGTCTGAGGGTGGGCAGGGTATGTTGAGTGCCAAGGTTCCACTCAGCTTCTGTAGCTCCACGGTGAGAATGAGGCGAGTGTTGGACACCTCGGTCATCGCCTTCTTGATGAACTTGTACTCCGTGGCTGACTGGAAGTACTTTGAGCTGGTTATCTTGTTGATGTACTTCAGTAGCTTCTTACCAGTGCCTCCTGATTGGCTACAATGAACAACATACATGTAATCATTAAACACACACTGCCTAATAAGCCTAATATAAAAACTGTATAATAAATAAATCACTGTATTCATAACAGCCATGGTGCAAAAAGTGTTTTTTGATGATGTAAGAATCTCAATCAGTCACCTGATTAAATGTTTTGATAACGGACATACAGTAAAAACAGTGGTTTTTGAATATGCTTAATCATGTGAATAAGCAGGAATAAAATACCTGTAATTGTACTCTGCAAACTAAAGTACATTTTAGAGCTACACACCCTTCCTCGTTCACACTGGCCGTCTCCTCGTCTTCATCTGTGGAGGATTCTGCACTGTCTTCTTCATCACTGTTCGTCACTGCTGACCTGCATCATACAATGAGAATACTTGGTTTGTGGTGAAGACAGGTAAGTTTTCTTAGCCAATAGCATGGCTTAAAAAGACTAAACCATCACCCTTGACCAGTTGTTAATGTTTATGTGTTGAGCAAACAACTGAATTGTTCACACTTAGACATATTTTTATGGAACCACCATGCTATGCTACTGTATATGCCAAAAACCAAACCTTTGGCATTGCAGTGTTACAGGAGATATTTTGAATTTCTCTATAACATATAAGCGTTTCAAGTGAATTACAGGGCCAATTTTGACCCCAGGAGCATGATATCAAAAACTCCAGTAGAGGACCACCATGCAATGTTATATACCAAAAATTACACCACATGGCTTTCACATTTTACAGGAAAAATAAAAGTTCTTTTGCTATATAAACAGAAGTCAACCCCAGGGGTATAATTTTAACAAACTTTGTGGAGGAACGCTAGAAGATATTATACATCAAATATTAAACTCCTGACTGTTTAGAAAAGAATTTTTAGTTTTTATTTTAAAATCTATATACAGCTAGGGTAACCTTGTTTATTCAATAGACCACAACAATAAAAAACACTTTCAAAAAAAGTAACCCAAGCATCATTCCAGTTTAGTTTTGGTTAAAATCTTTCAAATGGTTCAGGAGGAATTGTTTGAAGTCACAAACAATTGAAGTACTGACGGATGTCGGACATCATTGTACCTTCAAAGCTGCCCATGAGCACTAAGTGCCCACATACTCTAATAATAAGTTAAAATGATTGCTGCATACTTGTCCTGTTTCTCTACCACTGGTTTTGGTGCAGGTGGAGGCTGCTTCAGTCTCAGAAGGTTCACTTTGGTCTCAATCGTCATCTTGAACTTGCCACTGTAGGTGATGTCAAGGTCAACCCAGAAACCATTCTCGTCTAGGTAAGGCTTGGCAGCACGTCGTATCACCGGCACTTCCCTCCCAAGACAGATTTCACTTATCTTCAGGTCCTCAATAAAGTATGGAATCTGTAGATAACAATGTATGCATGCTGAGTCGTACTGCTTAACAGTATTGTAAAATGATCATAATAGTCATTAGATGATATGTTCTCTTTCAATGGTTTACATTAATCTAACAAGTGATTAACAACCTAATATAGTGAATTGATATCCCCCACCAAATAAATCGTGTTTATGGATGGGTGCAAATATCTTCATACACTGTATAATCCTAAAAAACAGTTAATTGTTTGAATGCATTTCAATTCTCCTCATTGATATCTATACACCCATGAGGTTTCATGTGGAAATCTTAGATCATACAGAATACTACAAAGCGTAATACCTCTTACTTAAGTAAGTGCAGGTTTATGGTTTTTGTGCAAGGCAATTCTTATCTTTGATATCTAAACACCCATGAAGTTTCATGTTGAAATCTTGTATCATATCTGAGAAATAGCCTTGAAACCATACATAAAACAAAACAAAAACACAGGGCAATAACTCTTATGTAAGAAAAAGTAGGGTTATGGTTCTTGTACATAGCAGTTCTTCCTATTGATTTCTACACAACCATGAAGTTTCATGTTGAAATCTTGTATTGTAACCGAGATAAAGACTTGAAAAGTTACATCATACAAAACAACAAATGGAAATAACTCTTATTTAAGAAAGTGTAGGGTTATGGCTTTTGTGCATGGCACTTTTCCTTATTGATATCTACACATCCATGATAATTTCGTGTTAATATTTTAAATAGTTTCTGATAAATAGTTTTTAATAGCCCGTAACTAGTTTTGTGACAGACTAACGGAAAACGCCAATTCTATATCTGTCCGCCTTTGGCGGGGGATAATAATTATTTTGCTTTTGATTGTAAATTGTTTTATTATGAATAATTATAACATTATGACTTACTCATTTTAATCATTTCATAATAAGCAATTTAACTAATACTAATTCAAAGCAGCTATCTTCAGACACTTACATGGATTTTTGACAGCTTCTTTTGTAGCTTGTCTTTGACTTTCTCTGCCCAATATTTGTCACCTAGAAAGTCATAGAAGCATCGCCCAATGACTGCATTCAAGGGAAGTAATGCTGGATCACACACAATACTCTTGGAGCCACCACTTCCTGGGGCAGGTGAACCCTTCTCTCGTGATAAAGGCTCTTTGTCTTTTCCGCTGACACTGTGAGTAGGGCTGGATGGGACACTGCTTGCTGTGGTGCGCGGCATGAGACGTGTCATGTATATCACAAAAGCATTGAGATCAAAACTACCTGGAACCTGTTCTCCAGTGACATTGGACGAAATAGATGACAAGGAATCTGATGATGATTGGCGATTACCAAATTTAAGACTATCTGTGCTACTATTTCTTGTATGTTTCATATTGAATGTTTCTACCAAATTCTTGATTTCAAGCACATTGTTTTTCAGAGGAGATCCTTTCGCAGCAGCCAAAAAACGTCTGAACCACTGTTCCTTCTCCTGACAGGTTCGAGCAAACAAGTACAGAACAAACGAGTCACATGCTGTTTCATTCACAACTTCAAATCCATTAACAGAATCAGAACTGTGGCTGGTACTCATTTTCATGCCTGGAACCAATGTAGAACTCACAGGAGACTGTGGTGCAGAATCTGACCTAGCATTCTGTCGATGATTGGTTTTACCAATGGCAATACAAATTGGATACTTTTTGCTCCACAAACGTTTCTTTACTAAACCTGCTGGAACGAGGAACACCTTGCTTCCTTCGATATCAAAATGTCTCTGATGGATGAACTGTGGGTTGTGGCTGGGCTCATCCCACATGGCTCGTTTAAGAACATTCACCTTGGGCCGCCTGAGCCGCAGTGTGCTTCTCTCCAAGTCAATGTAGATGGAGTGGGTCTGGTTGATGGAGTATGTCGCGGGATTATACTCTCCAAGCTCATTCATCCAGCCCTAAAAAATAGAAAAGAATCTCCTTGTTAGATGTGACTGGAGTCATAAGGCTTCTGACTAGATGCCAAAAAATCATTTTGAAAAGAAAGCATTGACAATTACTTCAAATTCATTACCTGAACAGGTAAACACTTATCCTTATTTTTCTTGGTAAATTAGTATGCCAAATAATGATCCTTGGTTGCAGATTATAGATGTTTGCTTTACTGTAATTATTCTAAGTTTTTTGCACACTTTTGATATACCGACCACTTTATAAAATGTGTTTACCAATGGAAAAATGTTTAAAATACCTTATAGAAACTTTCATCTGCCTTTGGCTCCCTAATTTCTGGCATTAACATGGGAGGTAACTCTTCAAGTGGTGGGTCCTCCAGGATAGGCTCCCTTGGCTTGGCCGGTTCTGTAATCCACAGGAACAAAAACCAGCCTACAGACGCCAGCAGGGTACCAGTGATCAGTCCACTTAGGAAGGAAGGGAGTGGCAGAATCACACATAACAAAAGCACCACTGCAGAGATGGAAATTTTCTTAACTGGAATGTTTGTGTTTCTGATTTGCACCGTTCCTACCTGTTTACTTGATTCACTTAAACCTGTTTCAAAATGTATCTTGCTTGCTGATTGCATTTCTTTTTCCACAATATTATCCTTTTCTACTGTCTGGGGACTAAATTTTGACATGGCAACTGGACTAGAAGGTACTTCTGGTTTAATATTCCTCAGATTTGGTTCTGCTTTGCGTTTTCTTAACAAATCTACCTGTGGCAAACCAGAAAAATCTTCATAAGTTGGATCAAAATATTCCTCAGTAGTTTCTAATTCCTCAGCTTTGTTTTGCACATCGACTGTCCATTCCTTTTCATATGAAATAAACTTAGTATTTGTTTTAACATCTTTTTCTGTTTGTTTGCTATCTACTGCATGAAGTTCATCATTTCTCACTGTCTCTTCAGGCTTACTTTTCTGTCCACTCTCAGGGATACTTTTTTGCACACTTTGTGAAGCATATAAATCTTTGGGACCAACTCCTGTTTTATCTTTATTTCTAAATGACTCTGACAAACTATCAGTCTTTTTCACAAGTTTTTCCTTTATGTCCATTAATTTTTCAAAAGAGTAATGACTTTTCATAGATGACGGAGAGCTAGAAAGCACTGCTTCTTTACTCTGCACCAATGGTTCTGGAGATTTGGACTGTGTCCTGGCTCTGTCAATATCCTCCCTCTTCTCTTTAGGCTCACCCACCTTGCCCTCCCCCTTCCCTCTATCTGACATTCTGGTCACCATAGAGAGTTCATCATCTTCCTCCTCCTCTAATGCCTTGAAGCTGAAGCTCATCATACCTCCCACTTTTGGAGGTGGGGGACGGACCGGTGCCCCTTCCCCTTTCTTGAAACTTCCACTTGTAGCCATATTTTCATAAAAAATAATGGAAATTTTTTTATCAAGTTTTCGTTTTTATATTTTACTGATATATTTATCTATGTTGTTGATGTGTTAAGTCTATGTTATTCATTTTTGTTGTATTAAAGAAAACTGTGATCTAAACTGAAACAACTTTCCCGTTTATTTCACCATATGCTACCACAACCAGGCATGTGTTGCTGGTGCTTTTTATGATTGTATGCATTTCTTCACAGTCCATTTTCTGGGTCAATAGTTGCATCTTTGTTGTCTTCCATCTGAAAAAACACAGCAACACCCAATAAATATGTTGTCATCTTACATAATAACAAAACTGATTATATTTGATAAGAGAGAATTGACAAGTATGACAATAACAGAGTACCGGTATTCATTACTAAATACCTCCACAAACCCAAAAAGACTTTAAAGATTTAAAAAAATCCTATGCATAGATTTATACTACGATGCTCTAAGACAATTTTTATATTATTATATACAAATGTATGCTGATAGAGCATATATAACATTCCATCTAACACTTAATTTTAATTTTATAAAGCAGGTGATAAAAGAGGAAATTTTTGCATTTTTGCAGGCATGTACACGAAATTGTCATGCACAACCAGACATTAGCAACAATGCTGTATCTATATATCAGTTCTATTTCAGATACAAGACTATTGCTCTAAAACATGGACAAGCAGTGCAGTGTGTGAGCAGCATGTGACTTAACATCAGCTGACTGACAAGATGTCACCAGTCAGTTATGTATAACAAATACCAGACATTTTGTTGTCTGTCATTGTTAATCCTTTGTTCAAAATTAACAACTAACTGCTAACCAGTACCTGCAGTCAATTGATGTTTTCTAAAGGGTTAATTTTAAAAACTAAATCCAGAATGGTTTGTGTAAACACTCGCACACACAAAATATAATTAGTATTTAAGTAAAAACTACCATGTAATATAACTTAATAAAAATATGAACCTCAATTACTGTAATGCATACTTATTACACAAGCCTGTTTATGTGCTGAATCATTATTAAGGTGAATGGATATAAAGAACACAAAATTGGTAACTTATTCTATAAAACTTGCTTAAAACTTATTATTTTAATAGTACATAAAGTTAATTATAAAATAAAATGTGAAAAGCTCAAAACTTATTTGTTAGCCATCTGTCACTTTGATTGTCACAGTTTTGGATCTGATAGTAAGTGGGTAAAATTAGCAATCTGTGTTGTTGACAATACAATTGACAACCAGACCCTTAACAAAGTAGAAAACTCATTATAAAATTTATCAAAATCATCAAATGTTTTTGTTTATTTCTCATTATATTGTTAATATTCTTCAAAAACAACACAATACACCACTAGTTTGCACAACATCAGTTTCATTGCTAAAACCTGTTACTTAGTAAATATTTATAATTACTTATTATAATTTAGCATAAGTTGACATTAACAATCTAAATGTATGGGCAGAGACTACATTATATAAAAGCTCAAAATAAGTTAAGTGTAGTTGTATATTAATACTGAAGTTTTTTGTTTGTTTCACCTATTTTATTTGTGTTATGTTCATTTCATAAACTTAACTAAATTGTACTTTATGAAAAATATTCATATTTTTAACATGTAATATCTGTTTCATCATGTATTGAACAGCATTAAAAACGAACTTCTATTATAAAAAATACAACAATGTTTTAAAATGTTATGAACAGACATGTGAAACAAAGATGCTGGTATTATCCAATATCATTCACAGTGCAGTCAAATCCAAACTAGCGCTCGATTGGTAATTGTCGGCTCTGGTACTGCTTAAATGTGCCAAGGGTACTCTTAAGTTTACTTAAATGTACCCAAGGTACTCAAAATATATTGAAACGTACCCGTGAATTCTGATGCTAAATTTGTTGTTGACTGCTAATATTTTCAAATTAATCATGAAGCATATTTAGGCAGGCTTTGTTCAACGAGAATTTGGTTTTGCATCCTTAGCCCGTTTTACGACATCGGGTACATTTAAGTAGTACCCTATTGGGTACATTTAAGTAGTACCCGATCAGACAATGACCAATCGAGCCAAACTAGGCCAATTTTTACAGGACAGTAGGTCTTGTAAAATGGGAACAAATGCAGCACATCTTCTTTGTTTTTACAGGATCAATGGGCTACAGAAATTTTAATATTTAAACAAGGGCTGTTTGTAAAACATGCATGCCCCCCTACGGCTGTCAGTTGGAGTGGCAGCCATTGTGTGAATATGTTTTTTGTCACTGTGACCTTGTCCTTTAACCTAGTGACCTGAAAATCAATAGGGGGTCATTATCAATGTACCTATGAAGTTTCAAGATCCTAGGCCTAATTATTCTTAAGTTATCATCAGGAAACCATTTTACTGTTTCGAGTCACTGTTACCTTGACCTTTGACCTAGTGACCTGAAAATCAATAGGGGTCATTTGCCAGTCATGATCAATGTACCTATGAAGTTTCATGATCCTAGGCGTAAGCATTCTTGAGTTATCATCCGAAAACCATTTTAATATTTCGAGTCACTGTGACCTTGACCTTTGACCTAGTGACCTGAAAATCAATAGGGGTCATCTGCCAGTCATGATCAATGTACCAATGAAGTTTCATGATCCTAGGCCTAAGTGTTCTTGATATATCATCCGGAAACCATTTTACTATTTCGAGTCACTGTGACCTTGACCTTTGACCTAGTGACCTGAAAATCAATAGGGGTCATCTGCCAGTCATGATCAATGTACCTATGAAGTTTCATGATCCTAGGCCTAAGTGTTCTTGAGTTATCATCCGGAAACCATTTTACTGTTTTAAGTGACTGTGACCTTGACCTTTGACCTAGTGACCTGAAAATCAATAGGGGTCATCTGCTGTTCATGATCAATGTACCAATGAAGTTTCATGATCCTAGGCCAAAGCCTTCTTGAGTTATCATCCGGAAACTATTTAACTATTTCAAGTCACTGTGACCTTGACCTTTGACCTAGTGACCTGAGAATCAATGGGGTCATCTGCCAGTGATGATCAAGGTACCTATGAAGTTTCATGATCCTAGGCCTAAGCGCTCTTGAGTAATCATCCGGAAACCATTTTACTGTTTCAAGTCACTGTGACCTTAACCTTTGACCTAGTGACCTGAAAATCAATAGGGTTATTGGCCAGTCATGATCAATGTACCTATGAAGTTTCATGATCCTAGGCCTAACCATTCTTGAGTTATCATCCGGACACCATTTTACTATTTCGAGTCACTGTGACCTTAACCTTTGACCTAGTGACCTGAAAATCAATAGGGGTCATCTGCCAGTCATGATCAATGTACCTATTAAGTGTCATGATCCTAGGCCTAAGGGTTCTTGAGTTATCATCTGGAAACCATTTTACTATTTTGAGTCACTGTGACCTTGACCTTTGACCTAGTGACCTGAAAGTCTATAAGGGTCATCTGCCAGTCATGATCAATGTACCTATGAAGTTTCATGATCCTAGGCCTAAGCGTTCTTGAGTTATCATCCGGAAACCATCTGGTGGACGGACGGACGAACATCCATCTGGTGGACGGACGGACGGACTGACATGTGCAAAACAATATACACCTCTTCTTCGAAGGAGAGCATAATAAGTTTCATCGCTGGGGACAAAGTATTGATGAATCAGTAAATAGTATAAATAAGAAGTATTAGTAAATGTATTTTGTTTAACATGCATATCAAAAGTTTAATGATTTAATGCTATAAATTGAAAATACTATCAAGATTTGTTAAGGTCATGCATGTGAACTTGAAGTTTATTAAGAATTGTTTCAAACATGAGACTGTTTTTGCTTACGTGCTTAGTTTAAACATATTTTCTTGAACACATATATGAGTTTACAGTAACTAGGCCTAAGCGTTTTTTAGTTATCATCCGGAAACCATCTGGTGGACGGACTGACCGACATACCGACGGACCGACATGAGCAAAACAATATACCCCCTCTTCTTCAAAGGGGGGCATAAATATTCAGATACTCATGAATCAATCTAATTGCTCTCAGTACATTAAGATCTTAAAAGCATTTATCTCAGGAACAGGTCAGAGTTCCAATATTGAATGCAGGTGATTATTGAAGAGTCTGAGTGCGCATGTAAGATAGGAGTATGAAAAGCAACCAACCACAGCCTAGATAAATGACGACAAGCCTTTCCAAGCCTGGAGATTGACAGTAAAGATCATGAAGGTGCAATTGATGGTGAAAATAATGATAAACAAGCAAATTGATTGAATTGATATCCCCCGCCAATATGCTTCTGGACACAAAAGTGTTATATTTGACACTCAAAAAAGCATTTTTTCAAGATAAAAAGGGCCATAACTCTGTTATTAACAGGTGGTGTACAATGCCATTTGGCGTGCATCATCCTCTTATCCATATATATATATACTCATACCAAGTTTTAGTGAAATCCGCCAAAGCACTTCCAAGATATGGCTCCGGACGGATGGAAAGATGAAAGGACGGACGGACAACGCCAAAACAATATCCCTCCGCCTATGGCCGGATATAATTATCAGTGTGCTTCCAAACACAACAAGATGCGTTTGTGAAACACAATGTCCCCCTATATGATGTTTGACCTTGTAGGATGACCTTGACCTTGTGAAGGATGACCTTGACCTTTCACCACTCAAAATGTGCAGCTCCATGAGATACACATGCATGCCAAATATCAAGTTGCTATCTTCAATATTGCAAAAGTATTCATAAAATAAGCGATTTGGGCCACATATATTTGACCTCTGACCTTCAAGGATGACCTTGACCTCGACCTTTCACCACTCAAAATGTGCAGCTCCATGAGATGCACATGCATGCCAAATATCAAGTTGCTATCTTCAATATTGCAAAAGTATTTATAAAATAAGCGATTTGGGCCACATATATTTGACCTCTGACCTTGAAGGATGACCTTGACCTTTCACCACTCAAAATGTGCAGCTCCATGAGATACACATGCATGCCAAATATCAAGTTGCTATCTTCAATATTGCAAAAGTATTCATAAAATGAGCAATTTTGGCCACATATATTTGACCTCTGACCTTGAAGGATGACCTTGACCTTGACCTTTCACCACTCAAAATGTGCAGCTTCATGAGATACACATGCATGCCAAATATGAAGTTGCTATCTTCAATATAGCAAAAGTTATTGCAAAATGTTAAAGTTGGCGCAAACAGACAGACAGACCAACAGACAGACAGGGCAAAAACAATATGTCCCCCACTACTATAGTGGGGGACATAAAAATTGATATTTGTATCACTTAAAAGCGACATGGCCATCATGGATTTGGACTTCCTGACCTGCATTTGAAAGATAACAATAATGCACAAAAATGGACCAATCAGGTGATCTTGGACTATTCCGTCAGTGTGAATGGTACGGAAAACCACAGGACGGATATTGAGTTGTTATGGCTATTTTGGTGACGCATAAAACTTCAAGAGGTGAAAACAATCCTAGACAAACCAATTGATTCTTTCTCATTTTTTTACCGGCGGACAATCGGTCCTGTAATTTGGAATAACAGGCCGGACCTTACAAACTTTTACAGGACATGTCGGTTGATCCGGCCATGTTTGAAAGAGACTGCACAGTGACAACTAAATCTACTGTATTCAATATTATCAGGGGTCTCGCGAGTGGGCGATTTCTTCGCCCAATTAATCTTCATTTCGCACATTAATTTCATGAAGGCGAAGTGATTTCTCCTCCTTTTAATGATTTACTTTGTGCCAGACATTGACCGATTAAAATCAATTTGATGTGGAGAATTGGACACAGGAGGATTCTCAGCCATAAGTTGCCCCATTTACAGGTCATGCAAAGTTGAACATTCAAAAGAACAGTCTGGAGCTATAACACTTCTTGAAATTGTTAATAGATGATGCCTTGATTAATTGCCTTCTGCTGGCTACCAATAACTATGATTCAGCAATATTAAATGGCCCATTAAAACAGTACTAAGGAATGATCAAATGGGAAGATGTTACTTAGCACTGGCAATAGATATGGGGCCCATTTACAGGTCAGATTTGGAATCTCTGCTATAAAATGAGATTTTAAATGAATTTAAATTTAAAACAAATATTTGTAACAAAGTATAAATTTGATTGTATGTTGAATTGCTTAAAATTAACAAGGAAGTAAAAAGATTCTGAACATTACTGGCTTGTTACTATTGAAGTTTATTTAATAACCTGTTCAGGAGAAAAAATAATTAAAAGTACAATCATAATCAACAATCAATGAGAAATAAGAAAAATGTCAGTTTTATACACTTAACATGTCTTATTGTATAAAACAAGTGAAGAGTTGATTGAAAGCTGAACAGAAACCACTTATCCATTAAGTTGCTGCAAAATATACGTAAAACTAAGATTTATGACGCAAATGTACCATTTCTCCCAAAAATGTTACCAATTCTCCCTATTTCACTTTAGGGAGAAGTGACTTCTCCCAAAATTTTGAGCCTAGCTAGACCCCTGATTATTCAATATTATTACCATGATGATACCCCTACCCAAGCCAGTTTTGTGCTGAAGGGTATAATTATTGTACCAATTTTACCAGTGCATCTCAAAATCAACGTAAGCCTTGGTGTGCCCTATTCAAAATTTGTGTTTTGATCACACTAGATTTACTTGTATGCGCACATGTGAGATTCAACGCCACAGTGCTGTACAAAAAATATTCCCACAGAAGAAAACTGTCAAACTCTACAAAATGAGATTAAAACAAATATTTAATCAATAAAAGCTTATTTTTATTATTCCTTAAAAGAAAGTGTTTTAAAAAAATCCATGTTGAATACTTGTAACTTTTATTGTCTTCTCGGCTTACAATTCTCCATGAAGTTCAGGAGCAAGTTACCGTTATATTTCGTAGTCAGGCCAAACCATCTTTCTGAATGTTTTTTTCTGAAACATGCTCCTATTGTTTAAGTTGAAGACTCATGTTTTTTTCATTTTTTACATCAGGCACAAAAAACCTGTGAAGAAAAATTGAAGTTTTTTTCACTCAGTGCCCTCACAAGTGCTTATAGGTTACTGCATACCAGTTAAATTAGTGAGAAAGAGAGATGTGTTTTACTGTCCTTATTGCAAAGAACCGGAAGAATAAAACAAATCTCTATTAAAACTATAAATATGTTCAAATATTAAAGTTTCCCGTAATGAATGATTATTTAATGTTAAAAAACTTATCAAACATCAAGAAACAAGTTATGAACAATTGTCAGACTGTTGCAAGTCTATTTTTTGTAACAAAAACCCAGTTTTGGATTTTATTGAAAATAAGTCTTAGAAGATGTCATTTCTGGCAATTATAGGTACATTCAAAGACGCTATGAAGCATGTGTGTGTTTATTTTGGATTAAATAATAACAAGGAATCCAGGGCCCTCAATCTATCAAATCTGCCGCCGAATTTCGGTGGCAGTCCCCCACCTGAAAAGTATATTTTTTTCCCCTTTTGGGGGGAAAAATTCCCCCTAAAATAAAATTAAAAATTTTTTTTTTTTTTTTTTTTATTATTTTTTTTTTGTAATAGAAAGATGTGTCTCATGATTATTATATCTCAATTTTATTTCAATTTAATCTTTCAAACATACTAAATTATGAAAAATGCAATGAATATAGTGCAAACATGTACAAATGTAATAATGAGAGAGTAAGTAAAAAAAATCCCCCAAAAAGGGAAACACCGCGAAAATTCCCCCTCCTAAGGGCTGCGGACCCCTTCCCCCAAAGTAGTGTGAGGGCCCTGGAATCTTACTTTGACATGCATATGTGTGTGGAGAATAAGTTTTAAGGATATAAACTTCAAAATACAACTAAGTTGATTGTTTCTTACTTTAGTTTATGTTGAAAATGTATTATTCTTTGAGATTAGCGCGATCCTACTTGTTGACTACCTGTGTATAGAATAAATCAAATTATTGGGTATTCTCTATTCAACATGAAGTTATTTATTTAAATTGATAATCGTTTTGAGAGAACTTTCAGTGACTGTGTTAACTCTGAACAGAGCTTTTAAAAGCATAACATTGGTAATACCCTCTTGTGGTTTATTTAGGTCACATTACAACATATCATAATACATGTAAGATAAACAACATTGATAACGATTTGTGATCAATACTCCATAATTCATCAACAAAATTTGATATGGCAACTGCCTTAAATGAAGCAACATTATAATGCCGGTCCATACAATAACCAAAAAGCACCGAAAAGCACCGAATAGCACCGAAAAGCACCGAAAAGCACTCAATTTCTCTCTATATATATATGCAATATATCGTTTCTAGTGTGTGTTAACGAGTTTAATTAGTAATAAATGGTTATATGATTGTATGTTTATACTACATTGTGCCCAAAATGGTAAATATCGGCAATTACCGACCGAAAAGCACTTCATGTGAAGACCGAAAAGCACTCTTTTTCTCGCTATATATATGAATATTTGCGTTTCTATTGTGTGTAAACGGATTAAATTAGTTATAAATTGTTATATTTCATGCATATTTATACTGCCTTGGGTTTATTATGAGGTATTAATGCCCAAAATTGGATAAATATCGGCAATATACCGACCGAAAAGCACTTCATGTGAAGACCGAAAAGCACTCAATTTATCGCTATATATATATAATATTTGCGTTGCCATTGTGTGTTAACGGTTTAAATTAGTTATAAATGGTAATATTTCATGCATATTTATACTACCTTGTGTTTATTATGAGGTATTGATGCCCAAAATTGGATTAATATCGGCAATATACCGACCGAAAAGCACTACATGTGAAGACCGAAAAGCACTCAATTTCTCGCTATATATATAATATTTGCGTTCCTATTGTGTGTAAACGGATTAAATTAGTTATAAATGGTTATATTTCATGCATATTGATACTACCTTGTGTTAATTATGAGGTATTAATGCCCAAAATAGGATAAATATCGGCAATATACCGACCGAAAAAGCACTTCATGTGAAGACCGAAAAGCACTCAATTTCTCGCTAGATATATAATATTTGTGTTAAGAAAAACTGCATCAACATGATTTACATGTAAGTTTTACCCGAGCCGACAATGACCAATCGAGCGTTACTAACAGTAAAATACCCAACAGCGGTATAATGTTATAGATTTATTTTTGCATTAACATTAATTCAAAACATTTTTAGTTCATAATGTTATTCACGTTAAATAAATACATCAGTTCTTCTTTTCATTTGCATCAAATTAAAGGTTAAAGTCCGATTGTTTTTTAAAAAACTGCTATTTTATGAATATATCAAGCATGTACACTTAACAATAACATGTGATGTTTTAAAATTTTGTGAAGCGCGCGTGCCATTGAACGTTGAGTTAAACAAGAGTTGCGAATTAAATTACACATAATTAAAAACTTATTTATTGTAGGATACCGATTACACGGAGCTTGATTACGCTGCGAACTAGAACTCTGCCGCAATGTATCTCCAATGAAAGATGTAACATTAATTCAAGCACGTATACTTAAAAAAAAAAGATATTTCTTTATTTCCGTTATCAGTTTAAAAATGATTGTATTAAGGTGTTACTAAACAATAAAATACCCAACAGCGATCGGGATTAATGCACTTGGCCACTAGATGAATAATTTTATACAACTATTCTGGGCAAATTTATATTTTCAAAACATTTTTAGTTGGTTTTGTTATTCACTTTCAATAAATACATCAGTTCTTTTTATCAACCAAACTCCTGTTGTGTGCTACTGTTTCTTATCAGAATTATATATATAACAATACACCATCAGCGGCCGAGCGCAGAATTGGCCGCTTTAAAAAAATGTGGAATGCATCAAATTGAATGTCAAATTCCGAGTGTATTAGAAAAAAACTGTTATTTTATATAAATAAATCAAGCACGCACACTTTAAAACAAAGATATTTCTTTATTTAATGTAGAATTTTGCAAAATTAACGAGATTTATATATAACAATGTTATATTACTTCTTTCTGGTTGAGTAAAAAAAACACAAAACAACATGTATAACATATAATATTTGTACATAATTTATAAAAAAGAAAAATAATGATGCACATGATATTTTATAATTTTGTTAAGTGCGCGTGCCATTGAACGTTGAGTTACGGGGGAGATGCGTATTAAATTACACATAATTAAAAGCTGATACTATTCTGTCAGCTTGATTTATAAATCATGTTCCATCACGCCAATAAATCCATTGTTTCATGAAATTGTAACGCCATCAGACCCGAATGAATACACCATTAATTCCAAGCAGGTAAATAACAATTACTATAATAAAACAGGGGAAGTCTACACTGTGTATTAGCAACCTGCTGTGATGATCTTATCAGTTCAATCCACAGGAACATGGCTACTGTACTGGAATTGGATTTACAGCCAAAATAACTGTTTTCATTTCAGTCTACACTGTGTATTAGCAACCTGCTGTGGTAATCTTATCTTATCATCTCAATACACAGGAACATGGCTACTGTACTGGAAATATCGGATTTACAGCCAAAATAACTGATTTCATTTATTGCTGAAGTGGTGTGTACTAACAATTAACAACGCGAATTGATCCACCTCACCGTTGCACTTTTTTATTAAATTAATTAATTTACTGAGTTAATTAAAGACGGCGCTAATAAGTGTGAAGGTGGAAATTAAGAAATAAGATCTATTTTCGCATGTCACTGAATACACATGATACATGGATACAATATCAATACGACACATTTGAATCTTTCATTTCTCCAAAAAATTAGCAAGTAGTCACATATATATAAGATAGAAGTGCTTTTCGGTCGGTATATTGCCGATATTAATCGAATTTTGGGCATTAATACCTCATAATAAACCCAAGGCAGTATAAATATGCATGAAATATAACCATTTATAACTAATTTAATCCGTTTACACACAATAGAAACGCAAATATTCATATATATAGCGAGAAATTGAGTGCTTTTCGGTCTTCACATGAAGTGCTTTTCGGTCGGTATATTGCCGATATTTATCCAATTTTGGGCATTAATACCTCATAATAAACCCAAGGCAGTATAAATATGCATGAAATATAACCATTTATAACTAATTTAATCCGTTTACACACAATAGAAACGCAAATATTCATATATATAGCGAGAAATTGAGTGCTTTTCGGTCTTCACATGAAGTGTTTTTCGGTCGGTAATTGCCGATATTTACCATTTTGGGCACAATGTAGTATAAACATACAATCATATAACCATTTATTACTAATTAAACTCGTTAACACACACTAGAAACGATATATTGCAAATATATAGAGAGAAATTGAGTGCTTTTCGGTGGTTTTCGGTGGTTTTCGGTTATTGTATGGACCCTTATAATGCTCACTCTAAGAGTGCAAAGTATTTTATGGCATTTACTCGTGTTAAAAATGTTCATCAAAGATGTTCCATCATTATCGAAGTTATTGTTGACGCAATCTACTTCCTGTTTCATTTTCTTGCATGTGCAGCGAATAATGACGACCAATGAATAACTTTTACGTTTTATATAAATATTAAAACCTCTTCGATTATTGTTTTATTTTAAAGAAATTCTCTATAATTCTATGTTTATCTTTTTTCATTAAAAACAACTCAATCGAATTTATTTTTATGTTATTCAAAAGGAAAGTACAAAGTATTGACCAATTATCTGCAAACATTTTATTTGCCATCTGGCTACAATACACTTTCAAAACAACAACAATAATGGCAGCCTCTTGATGACTGAAAGTGTACCCTGCGAACGTTATTGTGGTTTTATTAATTTATTTGCAATGAAACACTTACGAAAGTATCACATTAAATATGATTTCAATAGAACTGTTTATATTTATGATATTATGTGGGTCTCTCGTGTGTGAATCCAATAAATCATCAAAAGAGGTAAAGATTTCGTCATGATCTTAGAAGTTAGATTTATTAGATATCCTACAGTTACCGCGTATCGAGCGGTTAAGGACACGAGTAACATAATTTCTGAATTGCAAACAATTCAACAATAACCGATTTACCTTCAAAGGTTGATTTAATTCATGTAATATTCATGTCAAGAATGGTGTTTGTTTGTTTACAGCGTGTTTAACAACGCTTAGACGATAGTTCAATAAACAGTTAAACACCCGCATGAACATTCACTTTGCGCATGGTTGCTTCATGTCGAGATGCCACACCGAAAAGGTTGATTTAATTCATGTAATATTCATGTCAAGAATGTTTGTTTACAGGGTGTTTGTTTGTTTACAGCATGTTTAACAACGCTTAGACGATAGTTCAATAAACACCCGCATAAACATTCACTTTGCGCATGGTTGCTTCATGTCGAGATGTCACACCGAAAAGGGAGAGTACTCGATTTCAATAGGCATTAGCTCAACAAGTAATTTTTTTCCTTCCCTGATAAAGTACCCATACAAGGTACTTTCCCAATTGAGGATAACCTTCAAAATTCTAAACGGCCACTCGACTAGTAGATTGTTTGTTAATAGGGGGTAATAAAGGTGTTAGCGATGGTTATTTAAGCCAGAGGGAGCTTGAATAGGGAATTTTATTGTGAACTTATATGTCGTTTTTTATGAAGTATCCCAAAAGCTGGACTGTCCCGCCAAGATCAGTACGTCTGGCATGTATGGGCATGTACATGTAAATTAATAGTTTAATTGGTTTGTAACAATTAAGTACCAAGCAATTAAAAAAATACATTATTTGCAATCTGAAGATTTCAATATGCGAATTTTGTGAATGTCCCTTTCTTTTGCGCTTTTTTTTTCAATTGGCATGGTACCATTACCGGTACTTGGTCCAAACTGGGAAAAAAAATTGCTGGCTCAAAAAAACTTTTTTTTATTCACTGAACATATTCTGTTCAAGCTTTAATCGTTATTAAACTTTTGTATAACTTCTATTTACAATTTAACATCTTTGTGTTTTATAGGTCATTCTTCTTTTGTGAAACATGGGCTGATAAAAGTGCTCAAAAATTTCATAAACAGAAATGTTTGACATATGTTTCACATAAATGTAAGCATATTTGTTAGTAGTAAAAGATTTCCTAAATTAATTTTAATAAACACCCAAACAGGACAGGGTATTCCCATTAATAGAAGGCTGCTCGTGCTTTATCAATGCAGGTTCTGATATCTGCATCTGTTCCTCCCTTGTTGTCCAGAATGCTGCAGAGATTGATGAATCTGTCCACCTCCTCCAGCGCCTCGCCTTGGACTGTGATGGGTGTTGTTGGATGCTTACACCTTGCTCTTCCCTCTGTTGATGGTGTGGCTCAGTCTAGCTGAGTTGTCTGTTTTTGGATGTGGGAGAGAAGAGCCAGATCATCGACAAAGTCGAGGTCTTCCATCTGTTTCCAGAGTGTCCACTGAATTCCATTCCGCTTCTGCTCAGTCGATGTCTTCATTACCCAATCTATGGCCAGCAGGAATAGGAAAGGTTAAAGTAAGCAGCCTAGCCTCACTCTGGTTCGCACTCCAAAGGTATCCGTGAGCTGTCTGCCATGAATGATTCTGCAGGTCATCCCTTTATCCGTAGTCTTTCAGAAGTCTCCAGAGGGACTCCCCTTCATCGCTGTCAAAGGCCTTTTCACCGTTGATGAAGTTGACATACAATTCCACTCAAGGGATTGTTCCAGAATGATGTGCAGGGTTTCGATCTGATCCGAGCACTATCTTTCCTTTTGAAAGCCGGCTTGTTGGTCACGGAGATGCTTGTTTATTGCGTCTTTCATTCGGTTCAGCGGGATGCGATTAAAAACCTTCCCGGGATGGACAACAGCGTGATTTCTCGTTAGTTGGAGCAGGAACTGAGGTTGCTTTCTTGGGGAGCTTGATGAGGTTACCCTCTTTTCACGCTGTTGGAATTTCTTCTTCTTCCCGTATCTTGCTGAAGAGCGGATATAGCAGCTCCTCACTGGTCACGACGTCGACCTTCAGCACTTCTGCGGATATGCTGTCAGGTCCTGCAGAAAAGCCATTCTTCAATTGCTTGATGGCGCTGCTCATCTCTTCATTCGTGGGAGTGCAGCACTTTATTGGTAGATTGCTTATAGCAGGCGGAATCACCGGTGGGTTCACAGGAGCTGGCCTGTTGATTAGCTCATTGAAGACATCTGTTATTTCTATTCCAGCTTTGTCCCTTACTGGCCTCTCTGGCTTGGAAAGCTTTCCTGCTAATCTCTTGGTGATGGAGTACAGATCATTAGGTCTGTTCTGATAAGCTGCCTCTGTTGCAAGCGTCTCTTGGTTGCTCCGCTTGTCTCCTCTATTACTTCGCTTGATGCTCCTATTTGCTTCAGTGTACACTTCTTGTGCTTTCACTTTTGCGGCTTGTGTTCTGCTATTGTTGGCACTTGCCTTCTTTTCTTGTATTTCTTCAATTTTCTGAAGCATCTGTGCTGATATCAAGTCCTTGTGTGTGTAAGACTTGGAGCTCAGTACTTCTTGACATGTTGAAGTCACTGCTACTTTCACTTTCTGCCTTTTTTGCTCTATCGTCTCTTCTTCAAGCAGCTCTTCTAGGACCTGGAACTTTTTGGAGAGAGTGACCTTGAAATCCTCTTGCCTCCAGGTGCCTTTCAGTGTGGCAGGGTTGTAATGATGGCTTTAGCTTTGCCCTCCCCTGTCCAACTCATCTTCAGCTTCAGTTTCAAAAGGGCGACAAGGAGATGATGGTCTGAAGCCACGTCTGCTCCTCACTTGACAGGTACATCTTGAAGAAAGCAAGGACACTTCCTTTACGATGCACAGGTGGTCAATCTGGTTTTCCGTTGACAGGTGTGGTGACACTCAAGTTGCCCTTTGTATCCTTCTGTGATGGAAAACACTTCCTCTGATGACCAGGTTACTTGTGGCGCACTTGTCGGTGAATTTCTCTCTTCGTTGTTGTTCACCTCGCCTAAACCTTGCTTCCTCATATCCTTGGTTGTCACTGCCTGTCTTGGCGTTGAGGTCACCCATTAGAATGATAATGTTTCTCTTTGGTGTGTCTTGTTTCATGGTTTACAGTCTATTGTAAAAGTTGTCCTTCTCGTCCTCTTCAATGTCGTTCGTCGGGTCGAAGCACTGGATTATGTCATGGTTGAACCTTTTCTTCTTTTAAAGGAAAGAGGCCGTCGTTATCTGTGGTCCGTCCACCTCCCATCCAACAAGTGCTTTCTGTGCTGACTTGGAAAGCATAAGGGCTTTACCCTGGGTATGTGCTGCTCCCTCCTGCTCATGCCCCGAGAACAACAGTAACTCACCGAAAGTCAGTCACTTCTGCCCAGAGCCAGTCCATCTTTACTCAATGATCTCGAGGATGGTGAGGTTGAACTTCCTCATCTCTGTGCTGTCTTCCTTGTCTCGCGCATGTTTTTGACATTCCATGAACCGATGGTGGTTGTGGTCCTGGTGGAGATGATGGTCTTCGGCCTGATGGCTTCCAGTTGATACTGGCTTTCTCCGTCCCGCGTCATACGTCCTCCGGCTGGAGGTCCACCTTCTCCCAGGTCCGTGATGTCTGTTGTTATTCGTTTGGCGTTTCTGTAGCAATGTTACATAACAGCCCCGTGATAATGTAAGAAAATAATGGAAATTTATTTAACATTAGGAAGCTTGTGTAATGTTACAGCCCCGTGATGATGTAAGAAAATAATAGAAATATATTTTACCATATATAACATATAAATATAATGTTATATAATGTTAAATAAAATATTACAAATTTAGTTACATCAGTAGAGATAAATAAATAAATTAGTTATTTATCCATATAACATATTGTTTATCCATATCACATAAATATTATGTTATATAAGATAACAATATGATAGAAATTTAGTTACAGATAATTGTAACGTAGTTGGTATTTATAAATTAATAATTGCAGGGACTACCCTAGGCCTTAAAAATAGGGAGAAGTGACTTCTCCTTTCTTCCGAAACAGGGAGAAGTTTGGAAAATCAGGGAGACGTTTGTGCGAACAATATCAAAAACAAAACATGTTCATTTCACATCTTTTATTATTTCTATCATTATACTATGCTTATTTGTAAAAAAACAATAAATTCTCATTGAAATCTTTTTCATCATGACACATGTAAGTCATTAAACACATTTAAGTAATTTAAGATATGTACCGGTAGCACCTTTTCATCACATTTATCGTCATTATATTATCATCATCCCTATGACTCCTTTTGTAACAAAACACAATCGTCATGCATATGTAAAACATCTAGTATATCTATTACTGTTTATCGGAATACTACACATGTCCGAAATATGTACACTTAAGAATTCCTTACCTGTTTAACTTTAATAATCCAATTTTTCCTTGTTGTTATCTGGTTTAACAAGCCTTATCAAATGTTTGTTAAATCCAGTTAATGCTTTCTCCATTATTTAATCACCATTACTTGTAATTTGAATCGCCAGCTTTGAATTGAACGCGGGTTGAATGTTACAATACGTCCGCCATTTGCAATGTCGAAGCAATAACATAGCAATTTAATGCATACTCAGATAATTGATATCTTATTGAGGTTTTTTTTTCTCAATGTTTATGTGTAGTATTATGGCTTGTTAATATAAAAAATGAATGTGACTCCAGTTTATATCAGACGGGTGTTTAATACTCGTAATTATCGGTGGATTATCAAACTGACAAAACTCGCTGGACTTAATAGTGGATCTACGTAATTAATAGATCTTTGATCAATTTTGTTTTTCTTTAATTATTTATGCCGACTTTCTTTTACCATGCCGTCTGCGAAAAAAACTGAAATTATCAGATGGTCAATCAATTATCACGTTATCATTAGACAACTTGCGGCACGCGCGAAGAGGCACGAGTGTGTTGTTATAGCAACCAATATTAAGGGACATCTTTGTCACAACGCTGTATTATGTGAATTGGGAATAAGACATCAAACTGGGAATGGACATCATTTTGGTGATTTTCTCTAACAAAACTATTCATTTCATGATCTACATTTATTTTTGTAATATATTATCTAAAATTTAAGCTTAATAAGCAATTTTCCATGACTTTTTCATTAATAGTGATTGTATTTTTATCATATAAAGTATATTTTTAAACCGTGTCCATGCGCGGCATGGACACAGTTTCATTTCATGAGGATTTTTTGTTAAATTAATAAAAAATCCAGTTTTGAAGTAAAATCTATTTAAATGATGCTATTATATATGCAAGTATCTGTTTTAATTATAATTTGTCAAAGTAGATAAATACAACATATAAAACTGCATATTATGCACTTTTGATAAAACTCAATTTATTCCCAAATTGATGTCTTATTCCCAATTCACATAATACAGTGTTTCACGGTCAATTAACGATCCATGCAGGGGGGGGGGGGGTAAATTGTGTAACTGTTAGATAAACAACAAACAATAAACTTGCTAATCGCCTGCGGGTGGTAGCACGCATTGGCAGTAATAAAAGGGCGGCTTGATTTTCGCTTTTCCGGTTTGTTCACTAAAAAAATCGGGCGTCTTGACCTTCGCTTTTCTTTGCTCGTAGGGCGATATCATGGGCGTTAGAGCGAAATAGTCCCTGAATTGTACAAAATTATTAATACATCTTTTATCACAACAACCATAATTTCATAAATAGGATTCTTGAATTTTGGAGATTATTTATAGCTGTTTAATTATAAAGAATAGAATGTAATAGATGTTTAATTAAAAAGAAAATAATGGTTTAAATAAAATTATAGAATCTTAATTTAAATATTTACCAAATCATAAGAGAAAGTAATAAAGTTAACATTAAAATGTACCAGGGTTATCACAGTGCAAATCAAAACATGACTGCCTAAAGGTATATACTTAAAGATGTCAAACAAGATTAGTTATGAAACACAGTCCGAATATACTTGTCTTGAAATGACATCAAAAATATTTGTTGACATGGTCAAATAAGATCATATCTATCTTGCACCTGCCAACTGCTTCATTGAATCAGAACATAAGAGAGTCAGTCAACCGACATATTTATAATGACCAACCAGAAAATGTATAGAGCCTGTTTGGTCAGTTTTGATTTTTTATGCTCCCGAAGGACAGCATATAGTGATCGGACTGTCCGTCCGTCACACTTAGCGTTTAGGTTTCGAAAAATGCTCATAACTTCTATGTCGCTTCAGATAGAAATTTCATAATTGGCATGCATGTGTATATGGACAAGGCCTTTCCATACACACACAAATTTTGACCCCTGTGACCTTGACCTTGAACTTAGGGTCCGCGTTTAGGTTTCGAAATCTGCATTTAGGTTTCGAAAAAAGCTCATATCTTCTATCAAGCGTTTATAGGGGGCATAAGTCATCCTATGGTGACAGCTCTTGTTATTTTTCTAAAAAGATAGTCTTAGTTTGACAATCAAGTAGAGCAGTCACGTTTTCTTGTTGTGGCGGCCATATTGACCGCCGCACTGTAAAATTGTATTTCATGAACATTAGCAAGCGTTGTATTTGAAAATATTCAACAAAAAATAAATCGTGATGAATAGAGAAATGAACTTTGTTTGTTACTGTATGTTTTCAACGAACAATGTGTAATTACGTTGCACAATATTAATAATGTGAAAGGAATTTTAATTTTATAAGTAAATTTAATTATCATAATTGTATTTCAGAAATTTTCAAGAGCTGTTTTAATAATATAACAAAATCATATGTGCATTTCAGAAATTAAATAGATGTTTTAATAATGTAATAAAATTTTAAAAGTCTATTTACATTAATATTTATAAATAAAATAACTTTTGTAATTATTGATACATCATATATCATTATAAAAATATGGTTCTATAAAGAAAATATTTGAATGTTGGAAACTGTAATAACAAAAGTGAAGTTTGGAAATTGAATAATAAATCTTTGTGATGTATTGGCCATGATTATAGAATTTGAAAATTATTATTATTTGTTAAGTTATAAATAATATATAAAATATAACTTTAATTAAGATTTCTTGCAAGTAAAAACCAGATATACCTTAAGTTTGCATTCGTTGTTAAAGTAGACTAGATCAACAATTTGAAAGAGCAAAGATGAGATACTCTGGACGAATGAATGTGTTTCAACGATGTATATTTAACAAGATGTCCAAGTTGATAAAATGGTCAAAAGTACTGCCGCGGGAATTCTAATCTTATTAAACTATTTATTACATCCGTTGAACTGTGCGAGTACAATCATTACAATAATATCTTATTATCACCAGAAGTGCAATCTGGTTAAGCAATCAAAAACATCAAAGGAAATGGTCACGCGAGTCTAATCACATGTCTATAAGGAATATCTGGTAAATGGGTAAACGCATGAATAATTTGGTCGCACCATTTCCGGGGAGTGTCACTTGGAACAATACTTTAGCGGTCAGCCAATTGGCAATTAACAAGTAGTAAGGAAACTCTTTGACTAAGCCAATTAGTAATTAATGACTATTTAGTAAAACTCTTTGACCAATCAAATATGTTGTAAGGAATATTATTAATTTATGTTTATTTCAATATAAAACGAGATGTTTTGTGTAGAAAGGACATTTCTGCAGTTAGATTTGAATGAAACATTGAGACTTATAAATATAATTTTAGAATTGGTGTTAGAAAGTATTTTAATAGAAAAATAAAAGAAATAGTTAGGAATTATTCAGAGAGTTGTCTTGTTTATGCGAAAGTACCTTTGACATTCAATTACGCTACAGCAATATCTAAATATAAGGTTTCAACAGGTTAGAGTAGCTAGCCCCATGCCCAACCCTCCTCCCTTTTCAGCGCAGGCTTGGGACCGTTCTTAGCGGAGTTAAGCCATTAATCTTTATTAATATTTATCTTTTTCTGTTAATATACTGTTTAAGCTTACTAAATTTACTTTTTATGATCATTTTAACAAAAGTTGAAGCAAAAGTATCTCTTGTGAAAGAAAATGTGATATGTGTTGTGTTAGGGAGTTAAACTGGTTGATGGCATCTTTCACAGTTTAAGGGATTTATACAGCTCTAGATACTGAAACAATAATTATATGTACATGTATTGCGACAATATGTTTTTAATAATATTCTAAAGTTAATGGCTTCTTATTTTGGAGTCCAAATGTGCTGACATTTGGACACAGATTGTACTTAAATAGTTATGGTTTTTAAACCTTGAATTATTCAGCAGCTTTTCCAATGATTTCCATGTTGACAAAAATGGTTACAGCTGTTACCATTGTAAGCATTCACCCAAACATAGCTGGAGCACCTTGACAATTGGTTTACTGACACTTAATCTGTAGTTAATCTGATTTTAATTAGTTTGCCAATAGCGACAATCAAAATGAAATCTGTTTTCTGATGGGGGTGGAACATGGGACTAAGTTTAGTGTTGTATTTGCAAAAGATTTAATTATACATGCATCACATTATCACATGTGCAGATTGGTCATAATGCTCATTCTTTAAAAATTGTTTAATACAGGCAATCTCATGTTTAAAATAGCTCTATTTAGTTTTAACCTATTTATTTTAGCTCGATTGCATAGGAAGCCTAAGACTTATTTGAACTTCTCTCAAGTCCATTTCCTCAGACTAGAACCAGTACTTTTTGTCTATGTGGGAAATCTAAAGAATGTTCCCACTGTGGGGATCAAACCCATGACCTCCCAATCGCGAGGCAGAAACAATATCCACTGCACTACTGCAACCTGAAAGACTTAAAAGCTCTATTTGCTTTTCCCATGTACTACTTTTGTGAACAGTGTCTTTAATTGTGACAATTGTCATGTTAGTCAAAGTGTGTTAATCATGTTATTTCATAATTTCCCATCATTATGCTTTTCTTTTGATTTATTAATATCTTAGTTGAAAGTCTATCCTTTTTTATCACATGCCATACCCTGTTTCCCATGTAATATAACCATTACATATTTTTTTTATTACACATGTGTAATATAATTTTTAAGCGTTTTCATTGGCTTATTTTTCGCTAATTGACAAATCGCATTTTGTTATTTAGCTGAAATGACGTTGCAATGTCAAATGACGTCACGAAATGTAAACAACATTCGGGATTTATCATTATGCTTGCGTAAATATTTATTTAATTTGCTCATTTAAAAGCATGTGATAAAAAAGATCTGACACTCGTCATATTATACCATTTTTTAGCTCTACTGCCAAAGGCAGAAGAGCTTATGGGATGGCATGGTGTCCGTCTGTCTGTCTGTGTGTGTATGTGTGTGCGTTAGACTTTTCTTGTTTATCTGATAAAGTCCACAGTTCACATCCAATTCTTTTCAAACTTGTTCAGTGTCTTTATATTAATGAGGACTCGAACCCTATTGACTTTCAGGTCACTGGGTCAAAGGTCAAGGTCACAGTGACTCGAAATAGTAAAATGGTTTCTGGATGATAACTCAAGAATTCTTAGGCCTAGGATCATGAAACTTCATAGGTACATTGATCATGACTGGCTGATGACCCATTTTCATTTTCAGGTCACTAGGTCAAAGGTCACGGTCACAGTGACTCGAAATAGTAAAATGGTTACTTTTTCTTGTTTGTCCGATAAAGTCCACAGTTTTCATTCGATTCTTTTCAAACTTGTTCAGTGTCTTTATATTAATGAGGACTCAAACCCTATTGATTTTCAGGTCACTGGGTCAAATGTCAAGGTCACAGTGACTCGAAATAGTAAAATGGTTTCCAGATGTATACTCAAGAATGCTTAGGCCTAGGATCATGAAACTTCATAGGTACATTGATCATGACTGGCTGATAACCCCAATAGATTTTGGGGTCACTAGGTCAAAGGTCACGGTCACAGTGACTCGAAATAGTAAAATGGTTACTTTTTCTTGTTTGTCCGATAAAGTCCACAGTTTTCATTCGATTCTTTTCAAACTTGTTCAGTGTCTTCATATTAATGAGGACTCAAACCCTATTGATTTTTAGGTCACTGGGTCAAAGGTCAAGGTCACAGTGACTCAAAATAGTGAAATGGTTTCCGGATGATAACTCAAGAATGCTTACGCCTAGGATCATGAAACTTCATAGGTACATTGATCATGATTGGCATATGACACCTATTCATTTTCAGGTCAAAGGTCAAGGTCACAGTGACTCAAAACAGTAAAATGGTTTCCGGATGATAACTCAAGAATAATAATGCCTAGGATCATGAAACTTTATAGGTACATTGATCATGACTGGCAAATGACCCCTATTGATTTTCAGGTCACTAGATCAAAGGTCAAGGTCACAGTGACAAAAAACGTATTCACACAATGCTGCCACTACAACTGACAACCCATATGGGGCATGTTTTACAAACAGCCCTTGTTTAAAAGAGCAATGTCGAAGCAATAAGTCCAGAATGACTTCCCCTTGAATATGAGAAAATTTTGAAATCCTGCTTGTTTATGCAATTAATTCCACAGTTTTCATCCAATTATTTCCAAATTTGCACAGTATCTTTATATCAATGAGGACTTGAACCCTATTGAATATGAGCAGTATTGGAGAAATAAGTACACAATAATCTTCCCTTGAATTTTAGAAAATTCTCCTTGTTTGCGCGATTAAGTACACAGTTTCCATCTTATTCTTTCCAAACTTGCACAGTGTTTATAGCAGTAGAGCGATTCAGGCCCTCATGAGCCTCTTGTTATTTAACTGGTCCAGGAAATTTATTAGTAAGCTCACCAAAGGCTCGCTTGCTTACAAAATTCCTGAACTCGTTGAATAAAATATGGTATGATATGACAACTCATTCCAGATCCTATATATCTATTCATCAAATGCCGTTTTATGTGGTCTGTTCATGCCATTGTATGTGGTCATTTCATGCCGTTTCATGTGGTCAGTTCATGACCAGTACCTGTTCTGATATTGCAGACACTTGGGCTCACAGTTAATGATCAGCTGTTGTTTGTATCAACCATCAGTGGGAAGTTTTATGCCATCAGCAAACAGACAGGCAAGACAATATGGATGCTGAATGAAGGTATTATAACATTGGTAAACTTCGAACCTCCTGTACCATTTAATTAAACTATATTAGATACATTAAAAATAAAATAGTAACCCATAGATGAGATAAACTTCAACAAATTATTATTGGTTTTTATGCTCCCCAAATTTATTTTGGGGGGAGCATATAGTCGCCGCTTCGTCCGTCCGTCCATCCTTCCGTCCGTCCGTGCACAATTTTTGTCCGGGCTATGTCTCAGCAACTAAATACTGGAATTCAATGAAACTTTATGGGAAAAGCTTCACTACCAAGAGGAGATGTGCATATTATCAGGGGGTTCTGGTCGGATGATTCTTCACAGAGCTATGGCCCTTTGAAATTTTCCATTAACTGTACATATAGTGCAATTCTTGTCCGGGCTATTTCTCAGCAACTAATGACCTGATTTCAATGAAACTTTATTGGAAGCTTCACTACCAAGTGGAGATGTGCATATTATCAGGGGGTTCTGGTCTGATGATTTTTCACAGAGTTATGGCTCTTTGAAATTTTCCATTAACTGTACATATAGTACAATTCTCGTCCGGGCTATTTCTCAGCAACTAATGACCGGAATTCAATGAAACTTTATTGGAAGCTTCACTACCAAGAGGAGATGTGCATATTATTATCAGCGGGTTCTGGGTGGATGATTTTTCACAGAGTTATGGCCTTTTGAAATTTTCCATTAACTGTACATATAGTGCAATTCTTGTCCGGGCTATTTCTCAGCAACTACCGGTAATGACCGGAATTCAATGAAACTTGATGGGAAGCTTCACTACCAAGAGGAGATGTGCATATAATCAGCGGGTTCTGGTCGGATGATTTTTTACAGAGTTATGGCCCTTTGAAATTTTCCATTAACTGTACATATTGCAGGCCCGTACCCAGGCCATGGGCCCAGGGGCTCGGGCCCCCCCAGCTGGCTGTCGAACTATGATTTTTTTAAATGATTGGCCCACTGCATTTTTTTCTCTTGTGTAAGGGCCCACAGTACACTTTCCCTCAAAACAAAAGAGCAGCTATGTTTTATTGTCCCTGATAAACAAGGGGATTAGCGCTCGCCAATCGAGATAAGCCCCTAGGCAATGTTTTCTTATCGCCTTGTACACACATCCCCGATCAGTCCCCCATTGTGATCATGAATGCTTCATCTATCGATGGTTGATGTATCATGTATTTTGATTAGTGCAGCAAATGGAAGCAACTGCTACAGGAGGTTGTAGAATATAGTCTGATAATTGCTGACGCAGTTTTTTTTTCCTTCTTTGAGAAGGCCCTTTCCCCTAGACGTATTTTTCCCCTATAAAAGTTTACTTGATTTTTTTTTGGAAACCTTGTATTTGGAAATTCTTAGGTTCCAATATATACATTTTACATTGAGATAGGGCCCTGAATTTGAACCGGAACAAAAACACTGACAAAGGTATTAAAACTTAGTATTTATCATTTTTGCAAGGAAATCACGAAAAAAGCTACGATGAGATAGTAAACATGTCTGTTGAAAAGAAAAACAGATTCCTAAATTTGCCGAGCAACAGATACGAATTTGGCAGAATTCAGTATTTAAAATAATTCAATGCGGGGAATCACGCGGTCAGATTTGATAAAAAATGGCCGCCGATGCCTCGATTCGATGGAGAAATTGAGTCTTCAAACGTTTTACGTCAGGAAATCGCGAAATATTCCATGAGTTATCTCCACACTCAGACCAACCAGCGGAAAACGGTTCCGGCTGGCCCTATGATAGGCGTTATCCGATTAAAAACAAGTAAGTAATAAGGTAGATGTACCTGTTTGAAGACTCAATTTCTCCATCGAATCGAGGCATCGGAGGCCATTATTTATCAAATCTGACCACGTGATTCCCCGCATTGATAATTGAGTACCGAGAATTGAGTAATGTCAACCTATTAATGGCTCATTGGTAAAAAAAGTAAAATTGAAACAACAAATCGATCTCGTTATTTAAGTTAACCTGATCCAGTGTAGAAAAATATTGTATAATTAAATTATATGTTGCCTTGAATTTCTTTCAAAACAGTAAAATATGTTAAATTGATTATTTAAGACTTTCATTATTTCCCAAAAAAATTAGGCGTTTCGCGCATTTTTTTTCCTTAAAAAGGCAAGGTCTTTCCCAAAAAATCAGTGAAAAAAAACTGTGACGTTATTGATTTGTAAAAAAAGAATGGTGGAAGCAACACGAGAGTTGATGTGGATAATCGTCAGTTTAAATCTGTTAGTTTCGGAAATCTTAAGCTTTTAATATTGTTGTGAATTCACACCAATGTTTAAAGCTTAAGACTTACAAAATGTGCTGATTTCTTGTTATATTCCAATAATTCATATCACAAAACACCATTTTTATAAGCATTAAGATTCACCTTACAAAGTGCCAAATTAAAAAAAGTATATATATAGGGGGGGGACCCTCCCAAACCCTTCCCGGTTGGGCCCCCCCAGTCAAAAAATCTTGGGTACGGCCCTGTATTGTGCAGTTCTTGTCCAGGCTATTTCTCAGCAACTAATGACCGGAATTCAATGAAACTTTATGGGAAGCTTCACTACCAAGAGGAGATGTGCATATTATCAGCTGGTTCTGGTTGGATGATTTTTCACAGAGTTATGGCCCTTTGAAATTTTTATAAAAAATTCTTGTCCTCCCAACTACTGTGCCCTCAAGACGTTTCCTTGTATCTGAATATAATATAGTGCAATATTGTGACAAAAAAAACCTTTGGGGAGCATCCCTTGTCTCCGATGGTTTCTTGTTAAACATTGTATACAAAATTACTAGCATATATATGACATTGTTCAAATGAACTCAAACAAGCATGCTGGTTAGTTGTTCTCTTAGAGTTTCTTGCCCTTTGAACTACTTTATTTTGTGTCTGATTTACATTAAACTTTTTACAATTCATATTGCAAAAAGAGAAGCAGTGATTGACATTTCTCCTGAAAGCGTTCACAATGGGCTACTTGTTGCCATCATTAAAAAATATGTTGCAAACTACTTCATCAATTTCTGTTAATTGTACATGAAATTTTGCATGTTTCATTTTCTAAATGTACAGATATGTGTGACTTTTTCGTGATAATAATTTACAATATATTGGAGTGGAAGCTATCTACATGAATAAAATAAAGTGGAGTGGCAATTTCCCATGAAACATGATAAAGTTTATAGAAATAAGTACCGGTATAATAATGTCTAAACCATAAAAGACTGTTTATAGTATGTTAAAAAACCTCATGGCTGCGGTCATGGTCTGTGCCGTAGGGGTATGTGGAGATATTATTAACCTTCATAGCTTAAGTTCTCTCTTTTTTTATTTTTTAGAACCTGTCATCAAAGTTCCATCAGATGTAACATCCGGGTAAGGTTTTGTTAAACAGTATTCTTTATTGGTCTATTAAAAAATATATGTTTGTTATAACAGCTGATGCTACCTTCATTTTAATAAGCCTTTAAAGTTCAATAAAATAAATGCCATTTCTGTATATTTGATGTTGTTTCCTTATTTACTGACACCAAATCAAATTCAATTAATGTTTTATGAGAAATACATGATAAAAAAAGTTAAATGAACTATACCATACATGTTCCTGTTTATTGATTATATTCCCAATGTTACATTCAGTTTTCTACCGGACCCAAAAGATGGCAGCCTGTATGCATTCAGCGATGGCAGGGATGGAATAAAAAAGCTGCCATTTACCATACCGGAACTGGTCACGGCCTCCCCTTGCAAAAGCGCAGAGGGCATTCTCTACAGTGGTATGACCTTGAAAGTGAAAGCCTCTTCATTCGGTTAATTTGTGTGATTTTCTCTACAACCGAATTCTACACTAATGTCATAATTCGCGCTAATAGAAATAGACATTGGTTTTTAATACTTATTAATTGTCATAACTTAGCAAAATTGTAACTGATGAAGACATGTTAACAACTTTTTTCAAAGTTCCTTCAAACATTATATTTATTGTTTATCCTACAGCTAAATGATTTTATATAGCAAATTACGACCCATTGGATAAAGATAAGGTTTATCCCACGTCTAGTACTTGTACATAGGGACTGCTTTTTTTGGCCTTTCACCTTAAAATGTATCAAGATATTTTATTTGTTCTTAAATTTGGATTTAAACATTAATTGAATGTTTCATTTTCAATTCAATATACCGTATATAAATAAAAGCCGTAATTTATCAATCCAATATCAGCGTTTCCTTTAAATTTGTTTAGCTAAAAAGAAAAACTCTTGAACTAAACATTGGATTGAACAAGTGTCTCCCGCGTGGTAACCAGACGCTCTTACCATGATGCTAAGAAGCTTACACAATTCTTCATATGTTAGAAAAGAGCTTATTTTACTACACAGCTAGACCTTATTTTACTAGACAGCTGATGAAATCACTTGATTGCGTCATTCAGGTCAACGATGCTTATGTCTGCATTTGGTACGATTGTGTGTGTTTACAATGTATTATTATTAACAATTTGAATAAAAGTGCAACAATTGATTATTTATGGTGGAATTTATATGTTTGATGATATGTGATTAATTTTAAGCTAACCTTAGCAAATAATGTTCATGGGGATCTTTTAGGATATCTGTTGTCCGTCAAGTGTGAACATTTGCTTCCAATTATGCCTGCTCCTTAAGTTGTGTATTCACTAACATTTTAAAGAAAACATATTGGGGTCCTCTACCAAGTTTGTTCAAATCATGACCCTGGGGTCAAAATTGTCCCACCATAGGGGTAACTTGTTTCCCTTGTACATGTATGTATGTAGTGAAACATGAAAATCCTCTTCCCTGGAACGGCAATATCGAAAGGTATGGTATTTGGCGTGTAGCATTGCTGGAAAAATAAACTTGCTTGTGGTAAAATTGTCCTCACCTTGGGAGTAACTTGTTTTCCTTGTATATTTCCATTCCCTTATACTGATGTTTGGTATTTGTTATGTAGCGTTATAGGATCGGCATCGACCAAGTTTGTTTAAATCTTGTTCCTTATATGGATATAGTGTAACCATGTGAACATTCTAAAACTAATATTTGTCCCCAATCATCATGAAACTTGCTGAGTTCATTATTTTGTTCTAATGATATCTTGTCTGATTTATACATTGGATGTGGAAACAAAAGCAGCTCAAAGCAGTTCAGTTTCTTTTCTTTTGCTCAGATGAGCAACTCTCAATGTTTGATAGAACAAAATTAAGGGAACCTTAAATAAGTTCTTATTTAAATTACAGTTATTAGTCTATTTTGGAAACAAAATCTGTTCTCTGATACATGTCATGTGTACAAGATGGTGTGTCAAAAGGAAGTTTATACTCAGCTTTGGTGTTTATCAATAATAAATAAGGTTTAATACATATGAAACACAATATACAAAATGTAACTTTTTTGGAGGAAATACCAAATACCAGGATAAATGTGAGATATATTTAGAAAATAATAGAAGTTTGGACTCCATTCTGGTTTTCTGATCTATATTAAGGTCCACGTAAGGATGACATAACATATTGTACAATGTGACATAAAAACTTGTCACAGGCTGGGTACTGGAATATGCAAATTTAAGATTGGCACATCATGTGAGGTATAATAAACTAATAGTAAAACCTGATTTCAGAGCTTATCTCTGCCATTGCCAGTTTTCAGATGAGCTTTCTGGGCTACCATGGCCCTCTTGTTTGCATCGTAATGATTTGCATTCACATGCCTGTGTAAACATGTTCAAAACGCAGGTCACAAGCGTGATATCTGGCTGGCTATAGACCCGCGTACTGGTACCAAGCTTCACACACTGAGTATGGATGGGTCCCCAAACACATGCCCATCTGCAGCAGACGACACCCTGTTCATTGGACGGACAGGTATGCATAGCGGGCTTAATTGACCTTATAGGTTAACAAATTTGGCCACCTTTCTAATCTCCAAGAGTTGTTCACAGATGACTGCCTTAAAGCAAATAAGAAATGAAAACACTTTTAATCTGAATGTTAAAGTATTATATAGCTAAAAACCACAGTACAAATATTCAACTTTTAGTCAAAATGCTTGAGATTTTTTCCAATTCCAAAGGGCCCTGGGCCCATTTCAAAGTGGTTAAAAGATAACATAGCTTAATTAACTAAATTTTCACATGATGTCAAAAGTTATAAAAAAATGCAGTGACAGAATTGTGATTCTGTAATGTTTTTCATTGCAGAATATACCATTGTTATGTTTGACAGCAAAACTGGAACAAAGAGGTTTGTATAGTTGTTTTGTTTTTTTCCAAAAATATTGTTAGCTGAGTTTTAATTACTTTGGCTGTACTATAGCCAAAACTATACCAACATAATTATACAAATTAGGCTCTTTCTCATTCCATAAAGTAAGTTTTGTATGAAAGATTTGTTTGAGTGTTATCATATTTGCATAAACATGTTCAAGAAATAAATGAGCTGTGTGTCACTTTGAATGCTGCCCTTTGTTGTAACATTTAATGACTTGTGATTGAACCAACAGCACATTTTTTACTTTTTCTCAAGATTTCTTTCATCTGTTATATTATTGCCTAGATGGAATGCAACCTACACAGACTACTCATCCCACGTTGCGCCAGATGTGACGGACTATAAACTTCGTCACTGTACTGCAAGCTCCAATGGACTAGCAGTCACTCTGGACAGTGTCTCTGGTAACTTGCTTTCAGCCTCTTGAATCTCTCATAAGGTTTACTCTGCATAAAAGTGTCAATTATTTGTTTCTGCTTCCAATAGACTATTTGCCAAATTTTATATTACAGCAATGCTTTCCTGTGGTTTATTGGGAAATATTAATGATTTAAAATTGGTTATCAGGCTTTTTTCGCTCCATTTTGGGAATACGCCACACTGGAATTTTGGGAATTTCGCGTCGTGAAAACCCCCATTTTGGGAAAAAAATTATTCGCAAAATTGGCTCAATTGGGAAAAATTATTGCATGTAAATAGTGTTTCTTATATTTCAAAGAAGCCGTAAACTGGTAAATAACAACTATTTTGATAACTTATTATTAAAATTTTACAAAGTATTATGAACATGTGAGATAAGTGCAGATTTTTTATCTGAATTTGGGGAAAAGGCCTGGCCTTTTTTGAGGTGAAAAAAATCGTGCGAAGTGCCGGATTTTGAGGAAAATAAGGAAAGTCTTAAATAATCATTAACATATTTTACAGTTTTTAAAACAAATTCAAGGCAACAGATAATTTATTTATGCAACACTTTCTGTTTTCTACACTGGATCAGGTAAACATATATATTTTAAAGTAAAAAAAAAAAAAAAAATTTTTTTTTTTTTTTTGGAATTGGGATTTTTTTTTTTCAATTGGGAAAAAAAACAACCAGATTTTCATTGGGAATGGGGCCGAATTTCGGACCCGTGGCATAGAGCGGAAAAAGCCTGGTTATTCACTTTTTTACTGAGGGAAAAATATAGTGAAATGTATTGATATTGCTTTTTATTGAGACCAATAAATATCTACTATATATACTTGAGCTGCTTTTCTGTGTGTCAAAGGTTATGTTATTTGTGCTTTCCTTGGTCAAGTCGATCCTTGATTGACAAGTGCAACTTTGTTAATTGTAAAAAAAGATAGTCATCTAATTGTCTATTATAGTACATACACTAGAGATATTAAGTGACTCACTAAAACCACTTATTTAAAGTTTGAAAAATTATAAACTCTTACAAAATGTAAACAAAATGACATTTTCAAAGCTACCTTATTGCTTATTAAGTTGACATAAAAAGGCATAACTTCAAAATTGTTTCAAAGAACACCATTCACTGATAAAGGTGACATAATGTGGGCTAACATGCAAACTGTTTCGAAGTACCCTTCTAACTGATCCAGGTGACATAATGTGGCACACGCAGTACGACTCACCGGTGGTTGCCATGTACACTATGCACGCAGACGGCCTGCAGAAGATCCCGTTCACGTCATTCGCTCCGGAGACCCTGGAGCATCTGACCGGCCAGCTGTCCTCCACTGTATGGAGGAACAGGTTCCTCGAGCATGGACAGAAGAAAATATTCTAGTAGGAGGCTTTTTATGAACATAGGTTCTGGGGGCATATTAAAATCGAAATGTCCGTCAGTCAGTAAGTCAGTTAGTCCGTCCGGATTAGTTTCCGCTCAATAAGTCAAGCAATTGTCATCAGATCGTCACTAAACTTCATAAAAATGTGTAAGGCAAAATAACATCTAGGTCAAGTTCGATAATCGGCCGAATTGACCAACACACTCCTGAGTTATGGCCCTTGATTCATCGTAAAATTTGTTTTTTTTCTCGTTTCCGCTCAATGACTCGAGCAATTGTCATCAGATCTTCACCAAACTTCATAACAATGTGTAAGGCAATAACATCTAGGTCAAGTTTGATAATCGGCCTAATTGACCCAGACACTCCTGAGTTACGGCCCTTATGTCATCGAAAAATTGCGTTTTTTCTCATTTCCGCTCAATAACTCAAGCAAATGTCATAGAATCTTTGCCATTATTCATGATAATATGTAAGGTCATAAGATCTAGGTCATGTTCGATAATCTGCCAAATTGACCCAAACACTCCTGAGTTACGGCCCTTGAATCATAAACAAATTGAGTTTTTTCTCGTTTCCGCTCAATAACTCAACCAATTGTTATCGGATCTTCACCAAACTTAATAAAATTTGTACGGCAATTAAATCTAGGTTAAGTTTGATAATCAGCCATATTTACCCAGGCACTTCTGAGTTACGGCCCTTGAATCATAAAAATATTGCGTTTCTGCTCGAAACATGCTCATAACTTCTATGTCGCTTCAGATGTAACCTTCATATTTGGTATGCATGTGTATATTGACAAGGCCTTTCCATACGCACATAAATTTGACCTCTTTGACCTTGACCTTGAACTTAAGTTCCGCGTTTAGGTTTCGAAATCTTTGTTTAGGTTTCAAAAAGCATTTTTGGGGCATATTTCTTCCGATGGAGACAGCTCTTGTTTTATAGAAATATTGATGTGTGCAATTTGGTTTTGAAAAATCTATTTTAGTGTGAGTGTGTTGTTTTGGCAATATTGATGAGTGTTAAACAAATTGTTTTAGCTTACCTGAGTACAATATGCTAATGGTGAGCTTTTGTAATTGCCTTTTGTCCGTTGTGTGTCATGTGGCGTCAACATTTGCTTTGTTAACACACCAGAAGCCACATTTATCGTCAGATCTTCATGAAATTTGGTCAGAAGATTTGTGCCAATGATATGTAGGACTAGTTCGAAAATGGTTCCGTTTGGTTAAAAAACATGGCCCTAGGGGTCGGGGCATTTTTCCTTATTTGCCTATAGTAAAACTTTGTTAACACTCTAGAGGCCATATTTATTGTCTGATCATCATGAAACTTGGTCAGAAAATTTGTCCCAATGATATCTTGGACGACTTAGAAAATGGATCTGGTCTGTTGAAAAACATGGCCGCCAGGGAGGGGGGCAGCGAGCATTTTTCCTTATATGGCTATAGTAAAATCTTGTTAACAGTCTAAAGGCCACATTTTAGGTTTGTCCCAATGATATCTTAGACCAGTTTAAAAATTGTTCAGGTTGGTTGAAAAATATGGCCGCCAGGTGGGGGCGGGCATTTTCCCTTACATGGCTATAGTAAAAACTTATAGTCCAATCTTCATGAAACTTGGTCAGAACATTTGTTCTAATGGTATCTTGGATGAGTTGGAAAATGGTTCTTGTCTGTTGGAAAACATTGCCACCAGGTGCCAGGTCATTTTTCTTTATATGGCTATAGTAAAACCTTGTTTACCCTCTAGAAGCCACTTTTATTGTCTGATCATCATGAAACTTGGTCAGAAGATTTGTCCCAGTGATATCTTTGAAGAGTTTTATAATGGTTTCAGTTGCTTGAAAAATGTGGCCGCCAGGCGGCGGGGCATTTTTCCTTATATTTCATTATTTGGCTATAGTAAATCTTGGTAATACTCTAGAGGCCACATATATTGTCTGATTTTCATGAAACTTGGTCAGAAGATTTGTCCCAAAAACATCTTGGAATAGTCAAAAATGGTTGAGGTTTGTTAAAAAACAATGGCCGCCAAGGGGCGAAGCATTTGTCCTAATATGGCTATTGTAAAAACTTGTTAACTCTCTTATCGTCACATTTATTGTCTAATCAACTTGGTCAGAACATTTGTTTTAAAGATATCTTGGACGTGTTTGAAAATAGTTCAGGGGTGGTATTCCAGAAACATCTTAAGTCATTCCTTAAATATTTTCACTTAAGTTAAAAATTACAATGTTTTGTATTTCTTTACTCAATAAAGACATGCAAGTTTTTTTGGTATTCCTCAAATAACATTGACATAATGATGTTATTTTGATGTAATTTTCGATGCCTAACTATTGCAGTATGAAATAAAACACTTAAGAAAAATTCCCAATATAAGGATAAAAATAAAATTTAACTTAAGATGCTTCTGGAATACCACCCCTGGTCTGTTGAAAGACATGACCACCAGAGGGCAGGGAAGTTATCCTTATAAGGCAATAGTAAAACCTTGTAAGCACTCTTAAAGTTACATTTATAGTTCACTCTTCATGAAACTTGGTTAGACACTATTTAATTTTAAACATATTTTTTTCACGAACAAACATGGTATACATGTGCATAGCAAATACAATAACAACTGAGTTACATTGTTCCAAAAGAGGATTAGAACGAAAGATCAAAATCTTATAGGGTTCTTCTCCATAAAAAACTATTTTATATCATGCAGCGATTTTCTCACAATTTTGAAGTCCCCATTATGTTTTTATGTAGCAAACCTTTTTTATAAAGAATGTATGGACAAAATATTTATATTATTTTTTTAATGAAATACTTGAATGCATTACTGTTATAGAGCTGAATGTTTTGTGAAATTTAATAAATGTTGGACTGGTTATAGTCAGTTCATACATTTACTTTTTCAAGTCATTATAATATCAGAACATATATTTCAACATATATTTTTACAAGAACCAAATTGCACATTAGATTTACCATCCATGATGTCTGTTTCGATTACAGTCCCACTCTGTATGTTGGTGAATATGAACATGGATGTTTTGCCACTGGTTCCTTTGTGGATGAAAATACAGTCACTATTGCTGTAAGTATATTTATAAACATAGAGTTAACAGTTTGAATTTTCATCTCTACACAAACAGTTGACTATTTGAAATATTATGCACTGCAGTTATACCACATTAGAACTACATATGTTATATTTAAGTTCACTTAAAGCTCGACATTTGACAATGTACTTGTATTGTAACTCAGAGAAATAACAAATGGTTTGTTATTAAGATGTTTCTTATTAGGTCTGTGCTTCTTGCAGTGGTTTAAATTGACAGACATCAGATTTAACAATTACCAACACGTACCTATCAATGGTTGCTCATTATAAACCAAAGGTTGATTATTAAATAAGTGATCGAAAATAGCAAAAACAACGCAAGCACTGCAATGGTAAAATGTTATCCACCTTGCTCAGATTCCTGTTTATTATAGAGACGGGCTTAACACATTTTCTAGGTCACAAGTGATGTACACATTCTTGCTGGCTTGGTTTAACTGCTAATTTTGATGACTTTTCAATGACTTGTGTTATGATATAGTAGTCATTTTCTTAATAGATTTGTATTCATTTCAAGATTGATATAGATTTATTTACAACAAATCAGATAGAAAGTAACTTGCTTATTTTTTAAAGTTTATTAGCCATTATATTCCCAGTATTGTTACTTTTAATAATCTTTCAGAGTTTTTTTCAAAATTATGCATATTTGATGAATAAATTCACTATAGCTCCAAATCACAAAATATGTCCACGCTTTGTCTTCATCAGCTTAAAATTACTGGTACATTTAAAATAAACTGCAATATTACTATTGCCATTTTTCCTTTCTCACAGCCAAGGAACTTCAGTCCCCCTCAGATTGAGGGCCCAAAGGCAGCTGATAAGAAGAGCAAGGAGGAGAAGAAACACGCGACCACTCACACAGAGAAGATGACTGCCCATACTGTACGCAGGGGAAATGTTGTCCTCATGTTAGGTAACAAAGCCATACTGTACGCAGGGGAAATGTTGTCCTCATGCTAGGTAACAAAGCCATACTGTACGCAGGGGAAATGTTGTCCTCATGCTAAGGTAACAATGCCATATTGTACGCATGGGAAATGTTGTCCTCATGCTAGGTACCAATGCCATACTGTATGCAGGGGAAATGTTGTCCTCATGCTAGGTAACAATGCCCTATTGTACGCAGGGGAAATGTTGTACTCATGCTAGGTAACAATGCCATATTGTACGCAGGGGAAATGTTGTACTCATGCTAGGTAACAATGCCATACAGTATGCAGGGGAAATGTTGTACTTATGCTAGGTAACAAAGCCATACTGTACGCAGGGGAAATGTTGTACTCATGCTAAGTAACAAAGCCATACTGTACGCAGGGGAAATATTGTGCTCATGCTAGGTAACAAAGCCATACTGTACGCAGGGAAAATGTTGTACTCATGCTAGGTACCTATGCCATACAGTACTCAGGGGAAATGTTGTCCTCATGCTAGGTAACAAAGCCATACTGTACGCAGGGGAAATGTTGTACTCATGCTAGGTACCAATGCCATACTGTATGCAGGGGAAATGTTGTCTATGCTAGGTAACAATGCCCTACTGTACGCAGGGGAAATGTTGTACTCATGCTAGGTACCAATGCCATACTGTATGCAGGGGAAATGTTGTCCTCATGCTAGGTAACAAAGCCGTACTGTACGCAGGGGAAATGTTGTACTCATGCTAGGTAACAATGCCATACTGTATGCAGGGGAAATGTTGTCCTCATGCTAATTAACAATGCCATACTGTACGGAAGGGAAATGTTGTACTCATGTTAGGTAACAATGCCATACTGTACGCAGGGGAAATGTTGTCCTCATGCTAGGTACCAATACCATACTGTATGCAGGGGAAATGTACTCATGCTAGGTAACAATGCCATATTGTACGGAAGGGAAATTTTGTTCTAATGTTAGGTAACAATGCCATACTGTACGCAGGGGAAATGTTGTCCTCATGCTAGGTACCAATGCCATACTGTATGCAGGGGAAATGTTGTTCTAATATTAGGTAACAATGCCATACTGTATGCAGGGGAAATGTTGTACTTATGCTAGGTAACAAAGCCATACTGTACGCAGGGGAAATGTTGTACTCATGCTAAGTAACAAAGCCATACTGTACGCAGGGGAAATATTGTGCTCATGCTAGGTAACAAAGCCATACTGTACGCAGGGAAAATGTTGTACTCATGCTAGGTAACAATGCCATATTGTACGCAGGGGAAATGTTGTCCTCATGCTAGGTAACAAAGCCATACTATACGCAGGGGAAATGTTGTACTCATGCTAGGTACCAATGCCATACTGTATGCAGGGGAAATGTTGTCTATGCTAGGTAACAATGCCCTACTGTACGCAGGGGAAATGTTGTACTCATGCTAGGTACCAATGCCATACTGTATGCAGGGGAAATGTTGTCCTCATGCTAGGTAACAAAGCCGTACTGTACGCAGGGGAAATGTTGTACTCATGCTAGGTAACAATGCCATACTGTATGCAGGGGAAATGTTGTCCTCATGCTAGGTAACAATGCCATACTGTACGGAAGGGAAATGTTGTACTCATGTTAGGTAACAATGCCATACTGTACGCAGGGGAAATGTTGTCCTCATGCTAGGTACCAATGCCATACTGTATGCAGGGGAAATGTACTCATGCTAGGTAACAATGCCATATTGTACGGAAGGGAAATTTTGTTCTAATGTTAGGTAACAATGCCATACTGTACGCAGGGGAAATGTTGTCCTCATGCTAGGTACCAATGCCATACTGTATGTAGGGGAAATGTTGTTCTAATATTAGGTAACAATGCCATACTGTATGCAGGGGAAATGTTGTCCTCATGCTAGGTAACAATGCCCTATTGTACGCAGGGGAAATGCTGTGCTTATGCTAGGTAAAAATGCCCTACTATACGCAGGGGAAATGTTGTACTTATGCTAGGTAACAAAGCCATACTGTACGCAGGGGAAATGTTGTACTCATGCTAGGTAACAATGCCATACTGTACGCAGAGGAAATGTTGTCCTCATGCTAGGTAACAATGCCATACTGTACGCAGGGGAAATGTTGTGCTTATGCTAGGTAAAAATGCCCTACTGTACGCAGGGGAAATGTTGTGCTCATGCTAGGTAACAATGCCATACAGTATGCAGGGGAAATGTTGTACTCATGCTAGGTAACAAAGCCATACTGTACGCAGGGGAAATGTTGTACTCATGCTAGGTACCAATGCCATACAGTACTCAGGGGAAATGTTGTCCTCATGCTAGGTAACAAAGCCATACTGTACGCAGGGGAAATGTTGTACTCATGCTAGGTACCAATGCCATACTGTATGCAGGGGAAATGTTGTCTATGCTAGGTAACAATGCCCTACTGTACGCAGGGAAAATGTTGTACTCATGCTAGGTACCAATGCCATACTGTATGCAGGGGAAATGTTGTCCTCATGCTAGGTAACAAAGCCGTACTGTACGCAGGGGAAATGTTGTACTCATGCTAGGTAACAATGCCATACTGTATGCAGGGGAAATGTTGTCCTCATGCTAGGTAACAATGCCATACTGTACGGAAGGGAAATGTTGTACTCATGTTAGGTAACAATGCCATACTGTACGCAGGGGAAATGTTGTCCTCATGCTAGGTACCAATGCCATACTGTATGCAGGGGAAATGTACTCATGCTAGGTAACAATGCCATATTGTACGGAAGGGAAATTTTGTTCTAATGTTAGGTAACAATGCCATACTGTACGCAGGGGAAATGTTGTCCTCATGCTAGGTACCAATGCCATACTGTATGCAGGGGAAATGTTGTTCTAATATTAGGTAACAATGCCATACTGTATGCAGGGGAAATGTTGTCCTCATGCTAGGTAACAATGCCCTATTGTACGCAGGGGAAATGTTGTGCTTATGCTAGGTAAAAATGCCCTACTATACGCAGGGGAAATGTTGTACTTATGCTAGGTAACAAAGCCATACTGTACGCAGGGGAAATGTTGTACTCATGCTAGGTAACAATGCCATACTGTACGCAGAGGAAATGTTGTCCTCATGCTAGGTAACAATGCCATACTGTACGCAGGGGAAATGTTGTGCTTATGCTAGGTAAAAATGCCCTACTGTACGCAGGGGAAATGTTGTGCTCATGCTAGGTAACAATGCCATACAGTATGCAGGGGAAATGTTGTACTCATGCTAAGTAACAAAGCCATACTGTACGCAGGGGAAATATTGTGCTCATGCTAGGTAACAATGCCATACTGTACGCAGGGGAAATGTTGTGCTCATGCTAGGTAACAATGCCATATTGTACGCAGGGGAAATGTTGTCCTCATGCTAGGTAACAATGCCATATTGTACGCAGGGGAAATGTTGTGCTCATGCTAGGTAACAATGCCATATTGTACGCAGGGGAAATGTTGTACTCATGCTAAGTAACAATGCCATACTGTGCGCAGGGGAAATGTTGTCCTCATGCTAGGTAACAATGCCATACAGTACGCAGGGGAAATGTTGTGCTCATGCTAGGTAACAATGCATAGCTTCAAGAGGGTTGTCTAAATGATATACTGGTACTTTGACCTGAAGACATGTTCTGTAAACTTGAGTTGAACATTGCATTCAGAGGACATGCACATATTGTCTTATAATTCCATTATAAAATATGTAATTTTTGTTTTATCTTCCTTTTGTTAGGAACTGAAAATTCAATTCCAATTAATGTCTGTCTCAAGTGAACATTATCAAATAGCAGATTTGTTTTCTTCAAAAGAACACATTTAACTTTTAGGTTTAATATAATACCGTCTCATGGATAGATGTTTTCAATATAAATACTGAATCAAAGATTATGTAAATTGTTTGTACTGTAAAGATTATATCTATGAGCTCAGTATTTTGAAAACTGTATTTAAATATTTTCAAATAAGTTAACATGAACTTACACCCATAAAATAACATGTTTATTGTTTTTCTCCAATTGCTGATGTTACTTTAGAATACCATGTTTTACTAATTGTTGCCAGGTTACCATGAGGTTCCAGAGGAAGACAAAAACCGGATCACACCGGCCTTCCAGGTCACAGACAAGTCAGAGAAGATCATCCTCCCACCATCACACTTATATATACCAAACATACCACCATCTCAGAAACCAGGGGAGAGTATTCAGCGGGAGATAAACAACACTAGGAAGGAGGAGGGCTTGATAAAGGGGGCCATGGAGTATTTGAATCTGGACTATAAGTTCCTCACAACATTTGTGTTGCTGTTGGTTACTATTGGAGCGCTAGTCATTTACTTTCCAAAGGTAGACTTTAAGGACATTGATTTATAATGCTCCCCCAAAAAAATACTCATTTGGGGTGAGTATATAGTCGCCGCTTCGACTGTCCGTCCGTCCGTGTGTCCGTCCGTGTGTCCGTCCTTGCACAATTTTTGTCCGAGCTATTTCTCAGCAATTAATGACCGGAATTCAATGAAATTTTATGGGAAGCTTCACTATCAAGAGGAGATGTGCATATTATCAGCTGGTTCTGCTCGGATGATTTTTCACAGAGTAATGGCCCTTTGAAATTTTCAATTAACTGCACATATATTGCTATTCTTGTCCGGGCTATTTCTCACAATTAATGACTGGAATTCAATGAAACTTTATGGGAAGCTTCATGACCAAGAGGAGATGTGCATATTATCAGCAGGTTCTGGTCGGATGATAATTCTTAGAGTTATGGCCCTTTGAAATTTTCCATTAACTGTACATATTGTGCAATTCTTGTCCGGGCTATTTCTCAGCAACTAATAACCGGAATTCAATGAAACTTTATGGGAAGCTTCACTATCAAGAGGAGATGTGCATATTATCAGCGGGTTCTGGTCGGATGCTTTTTCACAGAGTTATGGCCCTTTGAAATTTTCCATTTACTGTAACTATAGTGCAATTCTTGTCCGGGCTATTTCTCATCAACTAATGACCGGAATTCAATGAAACTTTATGGAAAGCTTCAATACCATGAGGAGATGTGCATATTATCAGCGGGTTCTGGTCGGATGATTTTTCACAGAGTTATGGCCCTTTGAAATTTGATATAAAATAATTCTTGTCCCCCCAACTACTGTGCCCTCAATACGTTTCTTTTTATCTGAATATATAGTGCAATATTGTGACAAAAAAAAACTTTGGGGAGCATCACCCGTCTCCGACGGTTTCTTGTTTTTATTTTTGGCTGCTATTGTTCTTAGATTATTGTAATATTGAATGATTAATTTGAATAGTCTTTTATACGAGTAATATTTGATTAAAGTTAAATTTAGGTAAATTCAGCTGCACAAGGGAACCTTTACTTTTTAATGGTGTTTATGAAACTTGCCTCAAATATTGAGGGCATTGAGAAGATGTGCAGAAGGCAAAAGTCTGTCAAGTCAGAACAAGGTCAGAGTTGTACTTCAAGGTCAAAGGTTTGAGCCTCCATATTCATGAAACATTCAGGCAATGTGCAGAAGACATGAGTCAGTCTTCTCAAGGTTAAGGTCATACTTCAAAGTTGAAAATCAGCATGCTCATGGTCAATGTCATATTGTAGTTTGAGCCTCTATTTTCTTTTACGGTCCTTTTCTGCTATACCCACGGAAAGATTTTAATTAAACTTTGTCATAATGTTATGTTCATTAAAACATTGATGAAGGCATGAGTCAGTCATGCCTGCTCAAGGTCAAGTTTATATTTCAAGATCAAACGTTTGAACCTCTTTTTTTTCAAGTCCAGTCCGTATTTTCTTGAAACATTAAAATATTTAAATGGAGCTTGGATATTCTATTAAGGTCATTGTGACGATGTTCAAGATGCTTAAGTCTGTCATGCTGACTCAATGTCAAGGTCATTTGTTAATTTAAAAAGTTGAACTCGCATTATCAACTTTAAAAATTAATAGATGTGAATAACTTTAAAAATCTTCTCTAACCACAATTCCAGTTGCAAAAAGATGGATATAGACTCAATTAGAAAATAACTTTAACACTATTTTCTTACTCCTTGTTAGTTTGTGGTATTATATAGTGGTCCTCTGCTATATTTGTTCAAGTAATGCCCCTTTAGTTAAAATTAGCCCTGCCACCGTGCATGTGTGTGAAATGTTGTAAATTGAATCATATGTAAAAAAAACAAAGCACACTGCTTTGATATTTTGTATGTGACATACAAGTCCTTTATTGTGATTGTTCAAATAATGCTCCTGGATCTGTACACCCAATTGTACAGGTAAACCATCTTTGCCCTATATATATCTATAATTGAACTTAGGGCTAGAATTTATATCTGAGTATTTGACCTGCAACTCGTAGAGGTTGCTCTGTGCCTGCCATTATGATAAGTGCATTGTTTCAGCGGACTGAGGAGTCCATTAAGATCATGCTCAAGAAGGAGTTTGAGGAAAGGAAGCTTCTGGAACAGGAGCAGAAGTCTGCACAGACATCTCTACATGAGAGAGACAGGTCCTCCTCCGAACTGCTCAAGTATGACAGTAAGTGAAAGCAGGGACGCTGGTAAGATTATGTGTTGCTTCTTAGATAAAGTGTGATCAGCCATGACATTGTAAATGTTTTTATCTTTTATCATGTCCCTAGGAAAGATGACACATTGCTTTGGTGAGTCAATCTACCCTATAGTTATTGTAAAGAAACTGTGGGTGAAATTTCCAAGAAGGCCTTTAACTGTACAAGACATATCTGACCCACTGACTTAGTCCTGGCCTCAGAGCCATGTTTAGATTAAAATGCGATGTGTAAACACTGAGAAAAAACTACAAATATGCTTATCATAATAAAAGACTTGTAAATAGTTAAATCTTAATATTTTTAGGTTATTTCTTAATGTTTGGTAATAGGTGAACTTCTTATGTGTGGATACCCAATGATTAAGATTGCATATTCACAAAAATGCATAAATTCTATGTAATAATTCAGTTTAGAACAAACTTTAAAAATGCATTTTCACAATAACAAATAACTCATTATACTATTAAATTATTAAACGTGGTACAATTGACTGTTTATATATTTCAGAACCCAAACAAATCACCATTTAGGATGGTTCTATAAAGCTGACTTTAATTATAATGACCAAATACAAATGTTTAAATGTATTTTTGATAAAAATGACGTATTATATGTAAGGTAACGTTTTTCCATTTCTGACAAACACATCGCAAAAAAATTACAAACATTCATGTTAAAAAATTCTCAGTATTCTTGTATTATATTGTGACCTGATAGCAATCCCAGAGGGCTACTTACAAGTTGGAAAGATCATCTACAATCCAAAAGAGGTTTTGGGACATGGTTGTGAAGGAACTTTTGTATACAAGTATGTTTTCTGGCTACTTCATATTAATTCTTGTCATGTTGCATTTGTTCATACTGCTTAATTGTGTGATTTTTTCTTCAATTCTTTTAACACTATTGCATCGGGAGTAAATCTAACCAAGTTAGAGTTAAAATGTACCTTTTCTGTGTGTGACCACATCAGCAGTAAATAACATCTTAATGCTGAGTCTTAACACTTGACTTGGATTACATGTTCAGTAACATTGACTTCTGTTTTCAGGGGAGTGTTTGACCACAGACGGGTTGCAGTGAAGCGTCTGCTGCCAGAGTGTTTCAGTTTTGCTGACAGAGAGGTGGAGTTGTTGAGGGAGTCAGACCAACACCCCAATGTCATTAGATACTTCTGTATGGTAAGAGCTGGGGTATTTTCGTAGAGTATGAGATTTACCCCTTTCAGGATAATAAATATGTAAAGTACACAGCAATCATGTGATGATTGTTAACCAATCATAATCCATCATTTATGTTGAAGGTTATATATATTAGTTATATATATTAGTTTATAAGCAGAACTGATAATTTATCAGACAATATTCTGCGTTTTCACCATTTTTATCTGTTGTAGAGTTTGCTTGCGGAAAGCCTGACAATGGCTGTCACAAAAGTTATGTGAATGTGCATGCATGTGTGTGTCTGGGCTTGTTTAGACTAGCTTTGTCATTCATTGTGGAATTTCAAAATAACTTATAATTACTTCACCATCATGAGACGACATGTAGCATTTAATGCCTGCCTTACTTCATCAAAGGTCAAGGTCAAAGTCTTCAAAGGTCAAATATGGCCATTAAACAGCATGTCTAAACTGTTATTGTGTAATTCAACATGCAATTTAAAAACTAGTAACTTACCAAAAATGACCACCTTAAGGAATTGGTGTGTTGTGTGTAATATCTTCTCTTTTTTTTACCTAAAAGGTCAAGGTCAAGCTAAGAGGTTTACTAACAAATGTTGAAAAGATGTGCCCAACCTTGGTCAAAGATAAAACATTTGAATCGTACAGCTTGTATTAAAATTACTAGAATTATTGAAGATGGGCTCAAATTGTTGCCAACAAGCATCTAGTGTCTTTAAAACAGAAAGAATAAATACTGGTCAGACAAGGTGACAGCACTATGTGTGCATCTCTGTGGTTGTCTGATGTCCTATATTGTCCTGGCAGGAGGCTGACAGTCAGTTCCGGTACATAGCGTTGGAGCTGTGTGACGCCACACTGACCACGTATGTGGAGAACAAGATACAAATTGACCTGGACCCCATCACTGTGCTGTACCAGGCCATGTCAGGCATAGCACACCTCCATTCACTGGATATAGGTAGGTACTGTACCAGGCCATGTCAGACATAGCACACTTCCATTCACTGGATTTAGGTATGTACTGTACCAGGCCATGTCAGACATAGCACACCTCCATTCACTGGATAAAGGTATGTACAGTACCAGGCCATGTCAGGCATAGCACACCTCCATTCACTGGATATAGGTATGTACTGTACCAGGCCATGTCAGACATAGAACACCTCCATTCACTGGATATAGGTATGTACTGTACCAGCCCATGTCAGGCATAGCACACCTCCATTCACTGGATATAGGTATGTACTGTACCAGGCCATGTCAGGCATAGCACACCTCCATTCACTGGATATAGGTAGGTACTGTACCAGGCTATGTCAGGCATAGCACACCTCCATTCACTGGATATAGGTATGTACTGTACCAGGCTATGTCAGGCATAGCTCACCTTCATTCACTGGATATAGGTAGGTACTTACCAGGCTATGTCAGGCATAGCAAACCTCCATACAATGGATATAGGTAGGTACTGTACCAGGCTATGTCAGGCATAGCACAACTCCATTCACTGGATATAGGTATGTTCTGTACCAGGCCATGTCAGGCATAGCACACCTCCATTAACTGGATATAGGTAGGTACTGTACCAGGCCATGTCAGGCATAGCACACCTCCATTCACTGATTCACTGAATATAGGTATGTGCTGTACCAGGCCATGTCAGGCATAGCACACCTCCATTCACTTGATATAGGTATGTACTGTACCAGGCCATGTCAGACATAGCACACCACCATTCACTGGATATAGGTATGTGCTATACCAGGCCATGTAAGGCATAGAACATCTCCATACACTAGATATAGGTATGTACTGTACCAGGTCATGTCAGACATAGAACACCTCCATACACTATATATAGGTATGTACTGTACCAGGCCATGTCAGGCATAGCACACCTACATTCACTGGATATAGGTATGTACTGCACCAGGCCATGTCAGACACAGCACACCTCCTTTCACTGGATATAGGTATGTTCTTTACCAGGAAATGTCAGGCATAGCACACCTCCATTCACTAGATATAGGTATGTACTGTACCAGGCCTTGTCAGGCATGGCACAACTCCATTCACTGGATATAGGTATTTACAGTACCAGGCAATGTCAGGCATAGCACACCTCCATTCACTGGATATAGGTATGTACTGTACCAGGCCATGTCAGGCATAGCACACCTCCATTCACTGGATATAGGTATGTACTGTACCAGGCAACGTCAGGCATAGCACACCTCCATTCACTGGATATTGGTATATACTGTACCAGGCCATGTCAGATATAGCACACCTCCATTCACTGGATATAGGTATGTACTGTACCGGGCAATGTCAGACATAGCACACCTCCATTCACTGGATATATGTATGTTCTGTACCAGGCCATGTCAGGCATAGAACATCTCCATACACTAGATATAGGTATGTACTGTACCAGGTCATGTCAGACATAGAACACCTCCATACACTATATATAGGTATGTACTGTACCAGGCCATGTCAGGCATAGCACACCTACATTTACTGGATATAGGTATGTACTGCACCAGACCATGTCAGACACAGCACACCTCCTTTCACTGGATATAGGTATGTTCTTTACCAGGAAATGTCAGGCATAGCACACCTCAATTCACTAGATATAGGTATGTACTGTACCAGGCCTTGTCAGGCATGGCACAACTCCATTCACTGGATATAGGTATTTACAGTACCAGGCCATGTCAGGCATAGCACACCTCCATTCACTGGATATAGGTATGTACTGTACCAGGCCATGTCAGGCATAGCACACCTCCATTCACTGGATATAGGTATGTACTGTACCAGGCAACGTCAGGCATAGCACACCTCCATTCACTGGATATTGGTATGTACTGTACCAGGCCATGTCAGATATAGCACACCTCCATTCACTGGATATAGGTATGTACTGTACCAGGCAATGTCAGACATAGCACACCTCCATTCACTGGATATATGTATGTACTGTACCAGGCCATGTCAGGCATAGCACACCTCCATTCACTGGATATAGGTATGTACTGTACCAGGCCATGTCAGGCATAGCACACCTCCATTCACTGGATATAGGTATGTACTGTATTAGGCCATGTCAGGCATAGCACACCTTCATTCACTGGATATAGGTATGTACTGTACCAGGCCATGTCAGATATAGCACATCTCCATTCACTGGATATAAGTATGTACAGTACCAGGCTATGTCAGGCATAGCACACCTCCATTCACTGGATATAGGTATGTACTGTACCAGGCCATTTCAGATATAGCACACCTCCATTCACTGGATATAGGTATGTACTGTACCAGGCAATGTCAGACATAGCACACCTCAATTCACTGGATATATGTAGGTACTGTACCAGGCCATGTCAGGCATAGAACACCTCCATTCACTGGATATAGGTATGTACAGTACCAGGCCATGTCAGGCATAGCACACCTCCATTCACTGGATAAAGGACTAAGGTATGTACTGCACCAGGCCATGTCAGGCATAGCACACCTCCATTCACTGGATATAGGTATATACTGTACCAGGCCATGTCAGGCATAGCACACCTCCATACACTGGATGTAGGTATGTACTGTACCAGCCCATGTCAGGCATAGCACACCTCCATTCACTGGATATAGGTATGTACTGTACCAGGCCATGTCAGACATAGCACACCTCCATACACTGGATATAGGTATGTACTGTACCAGGCCATGTCAGACATAGCACACATCTATACACTGGATATAGGTTTGTACTGTACCAGGCCATGTCAGGCATAGCACACCTTTTTATTCATGTGATATAGGTATGTACTGTACCAGGCTATGTCAGGCATAGCACACATCCATTCACTGGATATAGGTAGGTACTGTACCAGGCCATGTCAGGCATAGCACACCTCCATTCACTGGATATAGGTATGTACAGTACCAGGCCATGTCAGGCATAGCACACCTCCATGCACTGGATATAGTTAGGTACTGTACCAGGCCATGTCAGGCATAGCACACCTCCATTCACTGGATATAGGTATTACAGTACCAGGCCATGTCAGGCATAGCACACCTCCATACACTGGATATAGGTAGGTACTGTACCAGGCAATGTCAGGCATAGCACACCTCCATTCACTTGATATAGGTATGTACTGTACCAGGCCATGTCAGGCAAAGCACACCTCCATTCACTGGATATAGGTATTTACAGTACCAGGCCATGTCAGGCATAGCACACCTCCATTCAATGGATATAGGTAGGTACTGTACCAGGCCATGTCAGGCATAGCACATCTCCATTCACTTGATATAGGTATTACAGTACCAGGCCATGTTAGGCATATCACACCTGCATACACTGGATATAGATAGGTCATTTACCTTCCCAAGTTGTGCTTAATACATCTCATTTCTTTCGATATAGTTAGATGTACCAGGCTCAGTCAGTAACACCGAAGGCGTTGCACACCTTCATTTCCTAGATATAGAGCTGTACAGCGATCAGATCTATAACTTACATGAGGGATTAATAAAAGAACAAACAAACATTTTAAGGTCTCAGAACTCTTTACATCATAATAACATTTCTGAATATAATGTCCATTTTAAATGATGGTTGTGACCTCAACCTTAGTTATTCAGCAATATTTTCTTCACAAAAGACATTAAACTAGCTTTTTACTTAGATCAGTGTAATCTTCACTTCAACCCTTAACAAAATAATTACATGTTGAATAAGTCGGTTGATAACTTTGTTAACACCGATTGCCCTGTTTCAGTTCACCGGGACATAAAGCCACAGAATGTGCTCATCTCCCAGCCGGACTCCCGTGGCCAGGTCCGCGCCATGATCTCAGACTTCGGCCTCTGTAAGAAGTTAGCCGCAGGTAGAATCTCATTCTCACGCAGATCCGGGGCCGCCGGAACAGAGGGCTGGATTGCACCCGAAATGCTTGATGAGGACAAACGAACAGTAGGACATACGTGCTGAAGTCTTTTTTATTAATTTGCAATTAAATATGCCTGAAAAAAAAACACTTTTCTCTTCCTTTGTTGTTTTTTTGCAAATGGTTCAAAGATGCCGAAAAAAAAAGGTGTTTCTTGTCAATCAACATAAATGTTTAAACATGATGTCTCTTAAGAGATGGATTTCCTTATATATTAAATTGTTGATAATGTTTAAAAAATCTAGTAACTGTGATCTGAAAATATGATATAATGTGTCTTACTTCTATAGATCAGAATTAAATAGATTATTTTATTTCCGTATTTCAGACATGTGCTGTAGACATTTTCTCAGCAGGATGTGTGTTCTACTATGTTGTCACCCGAGGCAAGCATCCGTTTGGGGAACCCTTACGACGACAGGCTAACATTCTATCAGGGGACTACAACATAGACAGTCTGCCTCTCACTGACTGCCAAGTGAGAAAGCAGCTCATTGAAACCATGATCGACTTTGACCCCGAGTCGAGACCAACAGCTAAGGCCGTCATTAAACACCCGTTCTTTTGGAGTAAAGAAAGACAACTTCTGTTCTTCCAAGTAAGTCACTTTTGTGTAATTAAGATAAAAAGAGATCACTATTTCTCTTTTGTATGCCCCCAAAGGAGGGCATATAGTGATTGCACTGTCCGTCAGTCTGTCTGTCTGTCTGTTCGTCTGTCCCTCCGTCTGTCCGTCACACTTTGCGTTTAGGTTTCAAAAAATGCTCATAACTTCTATGTCCCTTGATATATAACCTTCATATTGGTATGCATGTGTATATGGACAAGGCCTTTCCATACACACACATTTTTTACCCCTGTGACCTTGACCTTGAACTTTGGGTCCGAGTTTAGGTTTCGAAATCTGCATTAAGGTTTCGCAAAAAGCTCATAACTTCTATGTCCCTTGAGATATACACTACATATTTGGTATGCATGTGTATATGGACAAGGCCTTTCCATACGCACACAAAATTTACCCCTGTGACCTTGACCTTGAACTAAGGGTCTGCATTTAGGTTTCAAAATCTGTGTTTATGTTTTGAAAAAAGCTCATAACTTCTATGTCCCTTGAGATATAACCTTCATATTTTGTATGCATGTGTAGATGGACAAGGCCTTTCCATACGCATAAAAAAATTACCCCTGTGACCCTGACCTTGAACTGAGGGTCTGCGTTTAGGTTTCGAAATCTGTGTTTAGGTTTCGAAAAATGCTCATAACTTCTATCAAAGCGTTTACAGGGGGCATATGTCATCCTATGGTGACAGCTCTTGTTTTAAAAGGTTTTTATTACTTCAGGCTTTAAAATAACAATTTTGCCTGAAACCCTATCTAGGTTGTCTTACATTTTGGAAATTAATAGATTTGAAGAACAAATTTAGACATTTATTGTCAAAATAAATTATGAGATGTTTAAATTGTGTACTTTATGTTCAAATACACAAAAACATTATTTAAAAAAATATGTCATTTTTTTATAATTTTGTATATAATACCGCATAACCCAGGGAAAATAGCATCTGCTATTGTTTGTCATAAACTTAAACAAAGACTTGTGCCATGTAATTCCCAAGGATGTTAGTGACCGTATTGAGAAGGAGACAGAGGAGAGTCTGGTTGTCAAGCAACTGGAATGGGGCGGAGACCGCGTTGTCAAGGGGGACTGGAGAAAACACGTCTCCATGGAACTGCAAAATGGTAGGTTTATCAGAAATTGAGCATGCAATGTGATTCTGAAAATATACTTTTAGAAAAAAACTTATTTCTGATCTATTTGCTATAAATGGGGGAACATTTCTGGTTAAAAAATACCTCTTGGTCTTTGTTGTCCCCTACCGGTTTCACCGGAGGGGACTTATGGTTTGCATTCCGTCTGTCAGTCTGTCATTCTGTCTGTCCGTCACACTTTTCTGGATCCTGCGATAACTTTAAAAGTTCTTCATATTTTTTCATGAAACTTGAAACATGGATAGATGGCAATATGGACATTATGCACGTCATTTCATTTTGTTCCTACGTCAAAAATTCTAGTTGCTATGGTAACAAATAGACTAGGAGTACTGCTGACAATGGTGGTTTTCTGGATCCTGCGATGACTTTAAAAGTTCTTAATATTTTTTCATGAAACTTGCAACATGGATAAATGGCAATATGGACATTATGCACGTCATTTCATTTTGTCCCTACGTCAAAAATTGTGGTTGCTATGGCTAAAAAAAAATCTGAAAATGGTGGATTTTCTGACAATGGTGGAACCGGTAGGGGACCATATTGCTTGACAATAGCCTTGTTTTTTTCACAATTGTGCAGATTACAAAATATTTTGCACCCAAATTGGCTTTTAACAATTGATGTTTGCTATACAATACACTTAAATGTTTGGGTATTTACCAGATTGCCAATCTTTGCCCTATTTACTTCATAATATTAAAACGGGAGTATAATTAAGGGAAATATATTATTAAGAACATCATGGATAATCTTAAAAAACAATAAAACAAACAATAAAAGCTATTCTTATTGATGGAACACCAGGACATAACATATTTTGTACTTCTCACATTAAAGAATATCAGATGGAATATTGATGGAAGTCAACAAGCCTATTTAACTTGTACAGATATTTTGCAGTTTAAAAGACTTCGTGAAGTGTATTTAATTCTTGTATATTTTTTCATGATTTTTTTATTTTGTTCTCATGCAGATCTGAGGAAGTTTAGAACTTACAAAGGGAACAATGTCAAGGACCTTTTACGAGCCATGAGAAACAAGGTATTAGCCATATAGTGTTTTTAAATCTTCAAATTAGTCTAGAAACTTATCTTCGTAGCATTACAATTAGCGTTTAATGCCTGAAAAATGCTATGAGCAGAAGTATTGCATTTAATTGTCAAACATGCTTTAAGCAAAGTATGACATTTCCATATGAATCTTATTTATGGCTCCCCTTTTTAGTTGCTAGGTTATAATGGTTTGCAGCTTTTATTTATTTTGAAATCTCATAAAAACAAAGTTATTTCCAGAGAAACAATATACTTATACTATATATACTATATATTTACTATATCCATATGAGGAATATACCCCGTTAGGAAAAAAAAACCATTCACCTTGACGCTAGATTCATAGTTGTAACATGGGCTAGTGGTCTTGATATGATAATTTATTTCAAATCCCATAATTGGGTGAGAAAGTTGTTAGCTGTACATGGACAAGTGTCCTCTGTGAACTGGACGTTTAATCGAGAGGCATGGTTTTGTGAGCAAAACATCATCTTAAAATAATGATCAATTTGCTAATTTATTATGAAATTCCATAATGAAAGACAAAGCTTAGAGGTTGACTTGAAATATCCCACGTATACGGATTGACGAGTTTACTGCCCTTCCGCCAACCTGTTCCAGCCAATATAATTGACCATACACTGTATAGGATTGAAATCTTACACATTCACGTAAGTTGGGTGCTTACTTATTTACTAATAATTGGTTGTTTGAGTATTGATCATCTCTTGTTCATGTTATGTCTATTTACCTCAGAAACACCACTATCGCGAGCTGCCCGAGGATGTGAAGGCCTCACTGGGCACCATACCTGACCAGTTTGTCCAGTACTTCAATGCACGCTTCCCTCACCTTCTCATCCATACCTACAAGGCCCTGGCCTGCTGTGCCCATGAACATGTCTTTCACCAGTACTATGACGACAGTAAGGACTGCTCTGGTGTGAGATGAACACAACTTTCAGCAAGGCTTGTGTGGTAGAACGTGTTTTCTTTGAAGGCTGCAAACAATATTTACTGGTTAGTCCTCCACCTGTTTCAGTGGACTATAAGTTTATCCTCTGTCATGTCTGTCTGTCAGCTTATCCGTTTGTCCATCAATCTGTCTATCTGTCCGTCCACTAAATGTGTTTCTGCGATTTCTCCAAAACTACTGAATTTTGGTATTCTTATAATTGGCAATGTGAAAATCATGCATGATGAAAATTATACTGCCATTTGCCAAATTAGCCAATGTCTACAAATTAGCACTGTTGGCTACAGAAAATTGTATTTGATTGTAAATTTAGCTTAATACAATGTTGAGTTAGGGGAACATTTGTGTCATTAAAAGCCAAAGGTCAAGTAGAAGTAAATGTAATTGAACAAAACTTTAAATTGTAATAACGAAAAAAAATATTGTAAGATATTATCATGAAAAATGGTATACGCCTTTAGGTTTACTGTATGTGAGTTTGTCAATAATGATCTGTTGATCCATCCGTCTGTATACATGTATCAGTCCACAAAATCTGAAACAACTAATAGAGTATGTATCATACAGTATAACTTGACCCTGCAAACCTTCATTTCTGCAACAAATGTTAGATGACTTTTACTAAATACCGAACTACCAGTATACAAATTAATTCTTTTTTTTCAAAAGGTACGTATGATTTTATCATGAAACTCAGTACATGTACATACATAAAAAAGCTATGTGACGGTAATATGCACAACATTTTCTTCAACATTGTCTGGTGAATGTGAAACAAAAACTACCTAATATCATATTGCTTTGTTTTCTTGACTGAATCATTAAATGTGTACAGACAAAGGGCAAAGTGATTGTTATGCACATTTTTAATTGGTAGGGGATTTCACTGGGCAGATAGGGGCCTGTAATGCAAGCCTTGTTTTCAAGTAGAAGTTTTGTGACTACAGACTATACAGTGTGCCTTATACAGTTGGAGAATTTTCTGTGATAAGTACATGTATGGTTGAAAATTCTGTTTTATTGGAAAAAGAGTGATATATGTTCAGAATTTTTAGTGACGTTCTGAACAAACTATTTGTGTACTACAGTGTAGGGTAAAGACAAAAATAATTATGATGATTTGGTTTAGGAGTGTGCATTTTAATAGTCCTAACACCCTTCACTGTCAGTGTTGCTGGTTAATACTGGATAACACTAAATCAATTAATACTATTTATTTTGTAAGCCCCTCATAACCATTAATGAACAAGGTGGCCTGAAAGGCCCAAAGTCGCTCACCTGTGATACAAGGGAACTTACCTGTTCTGTGCAGCCCAAGATATCATTAGAACAAATGGTCTAACCAAGTTTCATGACGATTGGACTATAAATGTGACTAAAAAATTAACAAGGTTTTACTTAAGTCATATAAGGCGAAATTTCCCGCATCCTGTCGGGTATGTTTTTAAACCAACTGGAACTATTTTCTAACACGTTCAATATATCATTGGGACAATCTTCTGAGCCAGTTTCATGAAAATCGGACAATACATGTGGCCTCTATTGTGTTAACAAGGTTTTACTAGAGCCATATAAGGAAAAACGCCCCACCCACTGGTGGTAATGTTTTTCAACCAACCGGAACCCTTTTCGAACTTGCTCTAGATTTCCTTTGGAAAAGTCTTGTGATCAAGTTTCATGAAGATTGGAAATAAATGTGGCCTCTAGAGTGTTACCAATTCAAATGATGATGACAGACAACTGACAAAAGGCGGTCACAAAAGCTCACCATTGTGCATGTTATGCTGTGGTGAGCTAAAAATCATCATTTGTTAGCTCAATTGAGCACAAAGTGCCAATGGTGAGCTATTGTGGTCATTGGCTGGCATCTGTTGTCATACATCTTATGTTTCATCAACATTCAGCTCGTTTCTAGCCTAGAGACCACATTTTCATCCAATTTTTATGAAACTTGGTCAGAATGTTAATCTTGATAATATACAGTCTGTCACCCAATTTAGAATAACACGGCAATAAAGTTAAATCTTTTAACCACGATAATTTCTTTCGAGATTTAGTTTCAATGTGAGAAGATGTAAAAATAAAGGGTAAAAATTATTTTGTATGATAACAGGTTAGGCCAGATGGCATATGCAGTTTTTGTCAAAAATAGCCAATTAAAGTTCACCCTTCGGAAAATTATTAAAAATCATTCAACTTACAGAATTATTATTTCAAAACGTCATGACATTTGTTTTCAATCAGCAAAAAGTTTATTTGAAAATAATAAAGCCTTCTATATCCATAAGCACATTTCAAAACATAACTGATTCAATCAGTTCTGGTTAACTGTTTGCTGCATTTATACCCCCTGTAAGCATAATACAAAAGCTTTCTTGCTAAAACTTTGTTAATTTATTCCTTTACCTAATGTATACCGTAGACACTTATCATTTTGTTTTTTTGGAGCATAATAGAAAATTAAATACAAATTAATCAGAACTGCTAATTATCCGGAACTCTTTGACAAACTGTATTGGTCTAGAATGAATCTGGGTCAGGTGCTTCCAAAAACTATATCATCAGGTCAGAGGTTATTAAAACGTACTACCACTCCGGAGGCAGCATTTGTGACTCAATCTTCTTGAAACTTGGTAAGAATGATTATCTTGACAATATCAAGGCCATTTGTGAATCTGGGTCCAGTGGGGTCAAAAAGTAGATCACCGGGTCAAGTCTTCAGAGAGTGGTGTCCTTGAACTCAGGTGAGCGCTTAAGGGCCATTATAGTCCTCTTGTTTTCAAACATCAATGTAGACAGTCTTGTTTCTGCTACTTGTTCAATCTTTTGTACATAACAAGTTTCAGTGTTGTTTGATTTTTACTTCGACACAATACATTATTGTTACCTGTATTAAATGGATCATTTTATAAGTTATGTTTTATGTACAAATCATGGCCCACAGATTATGTATTTATTGAACATTTCTGAATTATAATTGTGCTTGTGTAGTTTTCTTTAATTTGTTGCTCTTTGTGCAATACTTGTTTTAATTATTTTGTTTTTATTTCTGAACTATTTTCAAGAAAAAAGTGTCCTCTTAATTTAAGTAAAGCCACCTTTTTTCTATACCATAATACTGAGTTACATTGCTCCAGTTAATACAAATGTTACTGAATAATGTTTAGTTTGAGTTTGATGAACAGTTTGTTTTCTTAACAATTGAAAAACTGTATTGGTCTAAGCAATTTTTATGGATTCTATTTTATACATGTATTTGTTTTTACACTTTTCCTATGAACACTTTTGAAAGTAAATTTGAATGATCATTCTTCATGGTTCTGAAACATGTGGTATTTTTATGAACCCGAAGGAGGGCATATAGTGATCGAACTGTCCGTCCGTCTGTCCATCCGTCTGTCCGTCACACTTTGCGTATAGGTTTCGAAAAATGCTCTACTTCTATGTCACTTCAGCAATTTCATATTTGGCATGCATGTGTATATGGACAAGGCCTTTCCATACGCACACAAATTTTGATCCCTGTGACCTTGAACTTAGGGTCCGCGTTTAGGTTTCGAAATCTGCGGTTAGGTTTCGAAAAAAAGCTCATAACTTCTATCAAGCCTTTATAGGGGGCATAAGTCATCCTATGGTGAGTCGGATTGGTGACAGCTCTTGTTTTCTCATAAATGTTGAGTGACATGTATAGAAAACAGCTTGATTAAAACGATTGCTTTCTTACTATTGAAAACCTATGTATTTGCTATCATTACACCAGAGATTTTGTAGTAAGTATTTCTATCCTTACACCAAAGATTTAGTAGGTGCTGGAAAAAATGTTGTATTTGGCATGTTATCTTATTATGAAGTTTGTATAGCTTTTGAAAAAAAAAAAGATCAAACGTCATGTTTTGTCAATGCCTTTATTCCTGTATATGTCTATTATAAAAATGCATAATTTTCATGCACAACTCATTTGACTGTATGGTCTATACATTCCAAATGTTTTTACCATTATTGTCCTTGTTTCTAAGTGTTCTGTTCATAATAAAGGCTGTTAAACTTGACTTTACCTTCATGGTTCAGTGGCGTAGTAAATGTTACATTTAAAATCACACAATCATGTGAATTTTGAATAAGGCCTCTCTCTTAAAATACACCATGTCACTCTTATATTGAGCATATTATCTACGATTGTTGCACATGACCATTCAATTTAGTTGTCAAATGAACATATGGTTGCATAAAACACACTTTATAATGTGTTTTTGACATATTACAAACAGATCGAATTTTGTTTCTATATAGAATGTACCAATTATTTGTTATATTATTGCATCTGACCCTGCTGATCTGAATAGTCTGGAAGCTAACCATAATTTGGTGTGCTCTGATTGGCTGAACTAATTTGGTAGGTGAAAAGTGTTTACTTCAGAAATGTACGTTCACTTTGTGCTGGAACCTATGATGTTGAAAGAACAAAAGACTGTGGAAAAACTTAACGAATTTGTTTGAAATATACACAACCTTAGTGTTAAAAGTTAGTTGTATAATCTTATTATTATTATTTTTTTAATAAAATAGATTGTTTGATCAGCACGATGATTTCATTATTGTTTACGTCTTTAGTTTGAACAAATTAAAAACATGTGTTCCTGTACATGCACTGGTTAAGATTGTTTGTAAATGAATTGAAAATAGAATCTTAAATTGTATGATCAAATTTACTTTGTCATGAATTATACGATATAAGCATTGTTCACATATTTTTAAAGGAAATAATCGACATTGTCACACAAATACAAGAAATGATTACATTTAATAAGAACGCCATCATTCAGTAGTAAATTGTCTGTGTTTTATTGCATTAAATTATTGGTTGAATGACCGAGTAACATATTGGGGTGTTTTAAATCAGATTATTTATTCAAATATTGTTTTAATATAACCATCACTAAACCATGTCATTTCAAAAAAGTTTTTTTTTGATGATTGAGCAAAAATTCCATCACTTTAATGGCCACAAAGTGCTGGTTAACCACAACATGTGCATTCTAGGCATATGATTTTCCAGCAAATCTTAAAAATATATAAAATCTTGTTATTATTAATTATGACAAATTGACAACTGCGTACATAATTGCATCATTTAAATTTATTTTATCTGAAAAACTGTAATCTTGTTTGGATTTAAATATCATGAAAAGTGGTTGATGTAAGCATGAGCACAGTTACAAATACGCTTAAAATGATATAAAACACTTTTAATCAACAAATCATGGAAAAGTTTGTATTATACTGAAAATATAGACAGACTGTCAAGTCTAAGTTTGATGTCTCTATCCAATTTCACATAAGACAGTGATTAAAGATATTTATGAAACTATTGATTGATATTTTTGTTACGGCCCATTAACTTTGATGTATTTAAGTGGACATTATGATTTATGATTCTGTTTCAGCAACAATGATGTTTCTGTTCTACAATAGTGAACTTAGAAACATCACTTATCATGGTTTTCTTTCGTTTATTTATTTTACAAAACGATTCCATTAGGTTGGGAACTTATTAGCGATTGATAAACTTTACAGGAAACACTGGAAATAGCTATCGCATGTTATACTTACAATGTGAACCTTTTGAAATCAGCATTGTTTATATGTATATGTCCAGTCTTTCAGACAAGGAAGGAAAATGATATTTCTTCGGATATGCCATTTGAGTAAATGTATGCTCTATATGTCATGCATATGCATATGTATATATTTCACCACTGAATGAGAAAATAAATTTCCAAAAAGATTATGAATGTGTAATTTTCTGGAACAAATAAAAAAAGAACAACAGCTATCCCTTATTTTATAGCAAATTTGGCCCAGGTTAGCCTAAAAATTATAGGATTTTTATTCTTACTTATTTTTTTTTTACCACAACTGGTATTTGCTTAACTGTAAAATGTTCAGCTTGATATTAAAATAACAACAAATATATACTGAGTATAGAAAACTAGAAAAAGACATGTACACAAAAGTTTTCATTATTTAATACCAACTTAAATAACACAAGTTAAAAATCTAAACAAAATTAATTGGATTTGCAATTAAAGTAGAAACCAAAAACACAGATACGTTTGCTCTATTCACCCAACCTTATTTACAATGTAATCCATAATTAAAGTAATACATGTGTGAAATAAAACATTAATGTATGTGCATTATAAATAAACATGCTTTGATGAAGACATTTCATGAATTGTCCAATTTCATGAAAGAAAATATCCATCACAAAATTTATAAAAACGACCAAAATGGACTGTTTATTAAACAAATGTTGTTGTTTTTATTTCGGAAGTAACGTGTATGAAATAATATTGTTTCTTTATTTTAAGTTGCTATGACAACAATAGCATGCACAAAACCTATTCACAAAAACGAAATGAAAGTTGAATTTTCGCATGTATTATCACTGACACTAAACATTTCTAAATTGACCAGTATAAACATATACTTGTAAAGGCAGAACTTGGTTCTTTTAATGTTAATACAGGAAACTATTGAAATGAAATTCAATTACCGGTAAAGGCATTAGAAAATCACATTTTTTGTGATGTGTGGAAAGTAACAAGAGACACCATTAGTCACAAAATGTGACTACAGTTCCATGAGAACAGACCTACAAATATCAAGAAAATAATAAACAACCTTTTCTTTGAAGGTGGTGGGAAAATGATGAACGCAAAAAGCAAACAATTTTATCATTGAAGTGTGAACTTGACCTTTGAATTACAGACCTGGATCTTAGGTGTTGCACATTGTCGCTTGATTGGTCATTGTCGGCTCAAGTACTACTTAAATGTACCCCGGGTGCTATTAAGTATACTTTAATGGACCCCGGGTATGGAAAATATACTAAAACGTACCCGGCCAACTTAGACTGTACCCGAGTGTTATTCCCACCCAAAACCAGATGTTGTAAAACATTTTATGAAATACGAAATGAACATAATTAATTTGAGATAAAAAGCCGTCAACGACCAATTTAGCGTTAGATTTCCCGGGTACGTTTCAGCATATTTTCCATACCCGGGGTACATTTAAGTATACTTAAGAGTATCTGGGGTACATTTAAGTAGTACCAAAGACGACAATGACCAATCAAGCCATATTGTCGTATAATCTTTAACATTTCTGCTTAGAATTTTACAACATTATCTAAATAATACACAGTTTAAGAGCTAACAAAAACGTGGCAATTAGTTTGCCTTAAATTGTGACCTTGACCGTTCATTGAGAACATAAATTATCATCTTATGATGGGGACAATTTAAAGTTATTTAATTATTTATATATAAAAAAAGATGGGACTCATAATGGAACATATGGACAGATGCAAATGTGCAATACACTAAGTCCACAACATGTCTCGCTGGTATGTGACTGATACAAAACATAATTCAAAATTACTCTTACACTAATAAAGATTCAGCAAAGCTGAACACAAAAACAAGCTTGATAAAATTAGTCAAGAACGAATATTGCCCACATACATGTAAATAATTTCAATATGTGCAATAAATACATGCAGAAATTGCATGAACCATTTAATAACTTTACATGAGATCTATACAACAATGGTAAAATTTAATGTTTAAATAACTTTGGAATATATATTTCATAACAACAGAAACAACATCTGAATAATGTATCACAGATCAACTGATCATAGATAAAAACTTCAATTGAGAACATGAACAGTTATTATGTAATCTCATTGAACATAAATGTGGATTTCATTGAGCATAAAAGTGCAATAAATGTATAACACCATTGGATGTTTATGTAAATGCTGATTGCAATATGCATGTTACTGATACAAATGTACAACTTCATCGAATGTAGATTCTAATTGATGAGAACACATAACATAAATAGCAACCTTGAATGTAAATGTTTTGACTTAATACTGATAAATCAAATTAATATATGAGTAAAAACTGACATCTACTCTATAATCAAATACTAGAACTATACATTGTTTCCCATGTAATATATCAATTACAATTATTTTAACCATAAACATGTTTTCGATAACATTTAAGTGTTTTTATTGGCAAACTTTTCTGGACTGACCTTTTACAACCTGGTGAAATGACATTGTCAACTTCAAAAGACGTCACGTCAATAAACAACTTATAATGTAGCTGCTTGCTATTGGTTTTTGGAAATTTGAAAAAATAGTTAATAAATAGCATGGGATAAAATGGCGTGAAAAAAAACACACACACAAAACTGTATTTAATAACAATGTCACAAGTGAGTGCTTTGATTTATTAACAGCATATTTATCATACCTCTCTAGAATGTAAAATATAAAGCAAATCTCTTCAACCAAAAAACCTATAACAAACATATATTTTAACCCAAAAAACTGTAACAAACATATATTTTAACCCCAAAAAACTATAACAAACATATATCTGGCCATTAAGCCAGGTGAAACTTAAATAGTTAACATCTGCAATAATGCACACAACCAACAGATACATGTATGCACATTTTTCTTTTATATTTTGATGTATGAACAATTTTTTATTCAGCAAAAACAACATTGTTAACCAAACTTAGTAAATAATGTTGCTCTGCAAAAGCTTGCACCATGCTTGTACCTTCAAATATACAGTTTTTTTTCTATAAAACAAGATAGAAAATCAATATTGAACCAAACAAGAGCCGTCACCATAGGATGACTTATGCCCCCTATAAACGCTTGATAGAAGTTATGACCTTTTTTCGAAACCTAAACGCAGATTTCGAAACTTAATGCTGACCCTGAGTTCAAGGGTAAGGTCACAGGGGTCAAAATTTGTGTGCGTATGGAAAGGCCTTGTCCATATACACATGCACACCATATATGAAGGTTATATCTCAAGGGACATGGAAGTTATGAGCATTTTTCAAAACCTAAACGCAGATTTCGAAACCTAAACGCGGACCCTAAGTTCAAGGTCAAGGTCACAGGGATCAAAATTTTTGTTCATATGGAAAGGCCTTGTTTATATACACATGCATACCAAATATGTCGGTTATATCTTAAAGGACATAAAAGTTATGAGCATTTTTCGAAACCTAAACGCAGATTTCGAAACCTAAACGCGGACTTAAGTTCAAGGTCAAGGTCACAGGGGTAATTTTTTTTATGCGTATGGAAAGGCCTTGTCCATATACACATGCATACCAAATGATGAAGGTTATATCTCAAGGGACATAGAAGTTATGAGCATTTTTCGAAACCTAAACGCAGATTTCGAAACCTAAACGCGGACCCCAAGTTCAAGGTCAAGGTCACAGGGGTAAAAAATTGTGTGCGTATGGAAAGGCCTTGTCCATATACACATGCATACCAAATATGAAGGTTACATCTCAAGGGACATAGAAGTTATGCGCATTTTTAGAAACCTAAACACAAAGTGTGACAGAAAGATGGACACACAGACAGACAGACAGAAATACGGACAGTCACTCTTCGAAAGGGAGCATAAAAGGTGTCTATTCAGAATCAATGTATGTTTAAAATACCTATTTTGTAAGAATTAAATGAACTGGTTTAACTTAACTAACTTTAAAGGAAGTGTACTTTTGAACTTTATTTTTAGACATATAGATTTCTGTTTTCAGATACCACTGAACAAATTTAACTCGAAATAAAAAAAATAAATATACTTTTGAAAGATATATGAGAGTGCATACAATGTGAAATAATATAACGATATGGTTTAATCGCCCCAAATCAACATGCAAAATACAACCCACAATAAATATGTTGACTGATAAGTCCCCACGACAAATTCCCATGAAAACAATACATGTACATGTGCAATCAATTATCCCCAAAATCCCGCTACATTTAATGGTAAATGGAATGTTACAGAATTTTCAATGCATATATAAAGATGCTATATTTGCTGACCAATGAAGTAAAGTAATAATAATTTTGAAATTTTCTTTGATTGATAAAAAGGATAATCAATATAAAGGAAAAAATTCATTAAACTTTCATAACCTGGAATTTAAAATCAATTGATTTTATTTATTGTGTAAAACTAAACACTACATAAAGGCACATATAATTACTGAACATTGAAAAGTAGCTCAATAATACTTTTTGTCTCATCCTATCACAATCTTTCTGTCAATAATAACAGCTCTGCTGCTTATGGAAATGCTTTTATTTTGGTAGGCATTGTACAATAAATTCCTTCAACATATTTTTCAGCGAACAATGCAAGCCCACATAGTATTAAGTAGCTCTCTTGTCCATCTCAACAAATACAGCTTGATTGGTAACCCCATTTATCTTTATTTCCATCTCATTTAACTCCTTGTCATCTTTTAATTCTTCAAAAGCGGAAAATGTCATGACTTTTTTCAAATCTACCAAATGTTTTGTTTTGTGTTCTGTGTACTTTGCGTACAAATAGAATACAGCACCTAGCATGCTCATGGAGAGACCTGCAAAAGTGGGCAGGTTGTGACTCACCCCTCCAAACGTGAAAACTCCCAACAATGTTTGAGCAAGCGCCTTTATGCCACCTACAATGCTGGTCGTCAGTGCAGAATTCAGACTGGTGCATAAAAACAATGAGTAGTTTAACAAGCATCCAAGACTTATGGCTAAAATGAAAACTGCAATGAATGATATCGAGTGATATTGCTCAAACGTCCTAATTTTTACCACCTCTCCGTTTGTTACACATATCAATATCAAGAATGGCAGAGTGTTGATACTGTTGAGCTGCAGAGACTCCACAGTGGTCAGCTTGCCTTTGGTGAGTCGCTGCACCAGGAGGAGGTATGCGGCCTGTGTGACATTACTCAAGGCTCCACATGTGTACGCAAGCATGTTGAACTTCAAATCTCCATAACCTAGAAAAAGAGGTTTCCATTATATTTCATGTTTTGTGAAAATTTCAGAAATGCTCTAAGTGTTTCCCACCCAACTAGAGATGTACTGGTATGAAACCAAGGTAATTCTCGCGTGAATCGGTGGCATGCTGTACAATGAGCACGTAAAAGATTCAAGGGATCTATTTGCAAAGAGCTAGGGTATCGCACCCGGATTCCTTGTATCTCAATACTGTCTTTTCTGCCTGCTGTTTCTTCAGCAAAATCAAAGGACCCCATTGGAAATAAGTGCTTGCACTTTCATGGGTTATCCTTGACTGCAAGGTCAAAAGAAATACTACTACATGTACTACTGTAACAAATGATGCATTAATTTATATGAAATTCTTCATGCATAAATTTGTTTACTTATTGAAATCCGAATGTTTATAAATTTCTTTTTATATTCTACTCTATTTGCAGTCACAACATTTTATTAAATGTAATAGTATTCTAAGTTGCACAATATTGTACAATTTTGTTGGCTACATTGAAATCTACCTGCAACAACACAGCCCAGTGTGAGCATTAGCACGGATAGGATGGTGAGTCTGGAAGGCCAGCCTTTCTTGAAAATAACCACTGACATGAGCAGAGTGACTACAGGGACACAGCGCTTCAGCACTCCATACATGGCAGGATTCATGTTACTGAGAGCACTGAGGGCCAATACAGAATTGACTCCATAGAACAATGCAGGCAGTGCAAACATCTTGGCTCTTTCCAAGGTGTACTTTGGCATGTTGATGATGTTTATTAAACTAAGAAGTTCAAGCAGCAGTATTGTGAATGTCATTTGTGAAGCCATTATAAATACTGGGTAGTCAAATGAGAAGGAAGTCATTAAAAGCTTGTTGACATAGACAATAGCAACAGAGGATGCACCATAGAGCACTGCTGAAGAAACAGCTGCAATGTTGGCTTTCACATTACCTGATACAGAATGCTGATCTGTTAATGTCATTTTTGTTAAATTAATTATCCCTTGTATTTTATAAATTAGTAGGAACTTTCTTGATCTCTGGATAAATTGAAAAAAATAAAGGCCAAAATATTATTCATGTTAAGCCAATTTGACCCAAATATTTGTTTAAAATGCTTATCACACGAAGCAATTAAAGTTTCTTGAAGCTAATCTCTATTCCTACAAAAATTGAGATTCAATGTAACATACAGGCACAAAATCTTCTATTTCGAAGAAGTGTTGTACCAGAAGAAGAAAAAACGATATCAGTTCTATCAGATCTTCTAAGGTACCGGAAACATATGTGTTGTCCGAACTGTTAGCATTTCATAAACATATCCGATATATTGACAGTTCTTTTACACATATTTTTTTTCAGAAACGAATTAAATTTCTGCTTATTGATTTAAGCTTCACGCTCTGATTCAAATATGTGAAAATCAGGCAAAACGAAATAGTATATTATACTATTTTGTTTATATATTTAACATCGAAAACCTGTCACAGTGTCTGACGTTTAGCAATGTTGTTGTTGTTATTATTGTTGTCGTCTTTGAGTACTAAAGCCCGACTAATTTGTACAATGTGCATAATATAAGGCTGGAAGGTTTCAAGTACCCATATATTACGCTGAAACATTGTAATGCTTTGTTGTATGCGGACGTTTTAGGTTTGTAAGTGTATTAATAAAAATAAATCTTATTTTGTGTAAACAGACTATATATACAAATATTGTAGCTGTGCTTAATCCGCTTTTAATTTTCCCGGCGATCATCAAATTATATTATGTAAATGCTATACATATTTTATTTAATTATGTCTATGAATATTGTGTTTTTAATGTTTGATATTTTAATCGAACGAGAAATCCGATATGCTTTTAAATCAAATATGAATAATTACAGACGACATTCTGTCCTTTAATCAGCACTCAAACGAAATAGTGAATAACTCTTTGTTCGAAGCACGGACCTAAACAAACAAACTCTGTTTCTTATACGTCCCTGTTCGGAGCTATGCCGAGATCCGTTGAATATATTGATTTACTTACATGTAAAAACTAAAACGCTGCAATGGTTAGACCCATGTAAATTCAACGCTTAACTTGTGAAGCCTTTACAAAAAGAAAAAAATTATACATATCGAAATTAACCAACAAGAGGTGCTTGAATGGTCCCTTGGCTAAAACTTAATAACTTTAAAAGAACGAAGAATCACCTCGAACACTTAACATACCTAATTTAAGCTTCATTCGTATTAATGAGGACATGTCCAATATATACTATAAGTACATTTTAATATAAAGGAACAATTAAGGAACATTAAGTAACGACACAATACAAAGGGACATAGCAGGGAGCTTTATCATTCTATACAAAGATTATTGAATATTCGAAAATGCTCATAAATTCATAAAGAATCCGATTTATGAAATTTATTACATGACAGTGTAACAACTCGTTATGGATAAAACTCATTTTGACATGCAACTATTCACTATATATATACCTGTGATATATATACCTTTTTTAATTTGGCACTTTGCAAGGTAAATTTTAATGCTTATAAAAACCGTATTTTGTGATATGAATTAATGGAATATAACAAGTAAATCAGCACATTTCGGAAGTCTTAAGCTTTAAACATTGGGGTGAATTCACAACAATATTAAAAGCTTTAGAATTCCGAAACTTACAGGTTTAAACTGACGATTATCCACATCAACTCTCGTATTGCTTCCACCATTTTTTTCACAAATCAATAACTTCACAGTTTTTTTAATCTGATTTTTTTTGGAAAGACCTTGCCATTTTTGAGGACAAAAATTGCGCGAAACGCCTAATTTTTTTGGGAAATAATGAAAGTCTTAAATAATGAATTTAACATATTTAACTGTTTTCAACAAAATTCAAGGAAAAGGATAATTTAATTATACAATATTTTTCTACACTGGATCAGGTTAACTTATATAATGAGATCGATTTGTTGTTTCAATTTTCATTATTTTACCAATGAGCCATTAATAGGTTTATATTACTCAATTATCGGTACTCGATTATTTTGAATACTGAATTCTGCCAAATTCTTATCTGCTGCTCGGCAAATTTATGAATCTGTTTTTCTTTTAAACAAACATCTTAACTATCTCATCGTAGTCTTTTTCAGTGATTTCCTTTCAAAAAATATAAATACTCAGTTTTAATACCTTTGTCAGTATTTTTGTTCCGGTTCAAATTCAGGGCACTATTCTCAATGCAAAAAGTATATATTGGGACCTAAAAATTCCCAATAAAAGGTTTCCCAAAAAAAAAACAATTAAACTTTTAGACGGGAAAAATACGTCTAGGGCCTTCTCAAAGAAGGAAAAAAACCTGCGTCGGCAATTATCAGACCATAGTCTACGACCTCCTGTAGCAGTTACTTCCATTCGCTGCTCTTATCAAAATACATGTTACATCAACCATCGATAGATAAAGCATCCATGATCACAATGGGGGACTGATCGGGGATGTGTGTGCAAGGCGATAAGAAAACATTGCCTAGAGGCTTATCTCGATTGGCGAGCGTTAATCCCCTTGTTTATTAGGGACAATAAAACATAGCTGCTCTTTTGTTTTGAGGGAAAAAGTACTGTGGGCCCTTGCACGAGAGAAAAAAATGCAGTGGGCCGATTATTAAAAAAAAATCGTAGTTCGACAGCCATTTGTGGGGGGCGGGCCCCTGAGCCCATGGCCTGGGTACGGGCCTGAACACCCAAATGAGCATTTGTGTACAGTTTTCACCCCTTAACCAATAGGAGCCAGCACACAATCTTCTATTTAGAAGGAGTGTTGTATCAGAAAAAAGCGTCGTAGGGAAAAAATGACAATACACAGCATTGTTACCAACTGCACTTATTTAACTTATGATAATGTTTCTGCATACATTAGTTATAAGCGATCACCAAATCTATGTAGACACGAAACTGGTCAAACAAACCGAAATTTCAAACTCCTTGTTTTCTCGAGTATTATTATATCTTTCATATAAGTCGAAAAACTATTTTGAGTATAATAAACCACTTTGATAATTATGCATAACTATCGTTAAAAGTATTATTCGTTGGGATACTTTCATCCAGTTTGTGCCGCTAAGTCGAATAAAGATTTCAAGAAATGCACGTGATTATAGTGTTCATCGTAGACGTAGATTAGGAAGTACCTTTTTGCTATTGGTTACAGTACACTAAAATACTCTCTAAAAAAATACCATAGTTGACAGGAAGGCATGTTTTACACTTTTATCTAGTATTCGGGTGTTATCTTTCGGAGATAATGGTGGGGAATGAAAAGGTGTTCACTACTGAATCCCGGAAATATGATTAACTTGAAGACTATTGTAAACCATCGCACTGAAAAAGGTTATACTCCACTAAGAAAAGGTATGGTTATCGGGGTCTCTATGTGCAAAATGTTGCATTTATTTTGGCCTAAAGTTGTCGCTTTCACATTGAATTGGGAGCCAGACAACTCGCCCCAAAGCCAACTCGCCCCAGGACAAGTCGCCCCGAAAATCTGGACAAGTCGCCCCAAATATGTTGGACAACTCGCCCCAATCGAAAGGCAACTCGCCCCAATTTTGTTTCTTATATATAGTATTATAGAAATTTTGTTCATATAAAATTTGTTAAGTTTAATGTAATATTCGTGATTATTGTTTTTAGGAAATGTAGTTGTATGATGTTTTTTTTTCATTTCATATTGTAAAACTTTGTAATTCAATAATTGTTTACATACCGGATTGCTTTTAGTAATAAATTGTTATTAGCTTTTTATGATTGTGTTTATTAAAATAAGCCCCATTTAGTTCGTCTTGTTTTGAAAACGTGTGAAATGTTAAACGTTTATTTTGACGGCATGCTTTCATTTTCTGTTCAAAGATTGTTTAATGAGACATTTTGTATGATAGTTTGGTTTAATTAAAGAATAATGGAATGTCTTTGTGTTAGTTATGTTTTGAAAACGTGTGAATTGACGAAAATTAATTAAGCCGGCATGCTTTCATTGTCTGGTCAAAGATTTATTAATAAGACAAACGGTATGACAGTTTGGCGTGATGAAAGAATAAATAAGGTAACACGCTTAACCAGACAACAATGCTGTTTGCAAAGTAATTATAAGGGCTGACTATATATAAAGAGGGTATCTGAATGAGCCCAAAGTATGTGTTTTGTTTGTGTCGGACAATACTATTTGTGACTTGGAATACGATTGCTATATAGTTGTGTGGGTTTCAGTGCATCTGCCATGTGTTCAAACATATATGTGCTTATTTGATGTCGGATACAATAATTTTCTAGTGTTAGTTAGTTTTGTGTTTGTGTTTCTGCAATGGCAGAAGTGGCAAATTGTATACATTGTGGAAAGACAGTTGGGCAGAGGCAACGTGCTGTTTCTTGCGATGCCTGCGAGCGATGGCAACACATAGGCTGTGATTCTGGTAAGTAAACTTATAATATAATTATTTGTTGTGTCTTACATTTTTTAGGTCAGGCAGCTTTTGTTTCCCCATAAATAATGAATCTAAATTGTTGGATACTTGCATATTATCGGGTAATCAACCAATGTCCGTTAATCCGGTGACACATAACAGATGTGTTTTACGACCTGATAACGATCATAAAACTTTTCAGATAAATGTCAGAAGTCACTGGACCGTTATCTTTGCGTTATTTGGGTGATGTATACCGCTTTAAACTATTGCTCATGGTGTAACATTGAATGTGTTTACAGTTTTTTTACTTGTCAGTACAAATATATTTTAAACGTTTGTATAAATCCTTAGTATTGAACATTACTATCTGCTGAAATGATTGAATATTATGATAAAATGTGCATTTTATATTTATGATAAGAATTTACATTTACCTTTTATTTAATATCCTTCATGTATATACATAAGTCGCATATTTTGAAAATAATTACTTTGTCAAAAAAGGCGTGAAAACTCGACATTCATTCTTTCGTAAGGTCCGGTGACGACATGAAGCAGCTTCCGTTACTGTTTGCGGTGATGGCCGGAAAAACCAGTGAAGACTACACACAGGTAATTGTATTACCCTTACAGTTCGTACCCTTACGGATATTTACATATGCTTAAATATACAGTATTAACAAACATTCGCTCACAGCCTGTGAATGTTTTCACACTCATGCAAACTTGAAAGTTGAGCGACTAATAAAATCAATAAAATCATGAATAAAAAAATAAAAATGATTTAACACACTCGTCATTTTTCCAATTATTTGCCAGGTTTTCAAAGGCGTCATGGACATCCTCCATAACGAAACTCGAGTGAAAGAATTCATGGTCGATTTTGAAGCCGGGATGTGGCAGGGCCTCCGGGAAGTTTTCGTCGAACCAACAATTAAAGGATGTGCCTTTCACTGGAACCAGGCCGTATGGCGGCACGTGCAAAGCCTCGGTCTCCAGGTAATAAATATAATTATGGATGTGTATAAATAATTTTATGATTGTACTTACGAAAATTTTAATTTTCGCCGTTATATAAATCTAGGAAAAAAATAACACATACAAATGCCGATGTTTCATATCACTTATTATATAGTATTTCATTGATTTTACAGAGCGCCTACAATCAACGCGACACTGTATTCACCTTTGTCCGCAAGGTCATGTCTATACCGTTCCTGCCAGCGGAACATGTGGAACCAGCGATTATGAGGTAGATTATATATTTGACAAATACACAAAGAAATGCAAAAAATAACTGGGATGGCCACGTTTCACTTATTTAGAAATAATTCGAAAAACCGTTCAGACTATTACTTTACAAAGTACTGCAGTGGCATTTATGGACCAAATGCATGAACGTTGCTCATTTGATGTCTTTCTGATTGTTGGAAATGTTTCAACCCTTGTTTTTGAAAAGCTTGTTAGTGTGTGAAAGTTACTGTGTGTTTGTAATGTTTTACCATTATTATATTTTTTAAATGTTTGATAATATTCATCATTTACGGACCAAATGCCTGCCTGAAAGTTGCTAGATTGAATTGAAATAAATTATTGCTCATTTGTTGTTGTTTTTTTCTTCTGATTGTTAGAAATGTTACAACCAATGTTTTTAAAAGCTTGTTTCTGTGTGAAAGTTTGTGTTTAATTATTACGGATGTTTGAAATGTTTGATAATATTCATCATGGCTCATTACAACCTGTGTTTGTAATGTTTTAAAAGTATTGAAGATGTTGGAAATGTTTGATAATATTTTGTGAAAGTTTGTGTTAATTATTACGGATGTTTGAAATGTTTGATATTATTCATCAAGGCTCATTACAAACTGTGTTTTAAAATTATTTTTAAAATGAGTTAATAAATGGAAATGTTTGATAATATTTTGAATTGTCTTTTCATTCATAAATCTGTGTTATTTATTTCATTTAATATGCTAAAATTGATGCTTTGTATGTTTTCAATAAAAACAAATGTTAGTATCGTGAGTCTGTAATTGTTATAAATTATGAATAAAATTATTAATTTAACACATTTCTATTTTTATTTTTTTCCCCATGTATTATTCGTTTTGTGTATTCAGCATTCCTTTTAAAGTCAAAAATGTTATTTAATACATTTTTTTCACAAAGAGTATTATATATATGACAAAATATTTCGTTGCACGCTGTCATTTAATTTGGGGCGAGTTGTCTTTTATTTGGGGCGAGTTGTCTTTCGATTGGGGCGAGTTGTCCAATATATTTGGGGCGACTTGTCCAGATTTTCGGGGCGACTTGTCCTGGGGCGAGTTGGCTTTGGGGCGAGTTGTCTGGTAAACTCGCCCCAAAGCCAACTCGCCCCAGGTCAAGTCGCCCCGAAAATCTGGACAAGTCGCCCCAAATATGTTGGACAACTCGCCCCAATCGAAAGACAACTCGCCCCAATTCTGTTTCTTATATATAGTATTATAGAAATTTTGTTCATATAAAATTTGTTAAGTTTAATGTATTAATATGCGTGATTATTGTTTTTAGTAAATGTAGTTGTATGATGTGTTTTTTTCATTTCATATTGTAAAACTTTGTAATTCAATAATTGTTTACATACTGGATTGCTTTTAATAATAAATTGTTATTAGCTTTTTTATGATTGTGTTTATTAAAATAAGCCCCATTTAGTTCGTCTTGTTTTGAAAACGTGTGAAATGTTAAACGTTTATTTTTATTAATATTTTTTTCATAATTGATTGAGTTATTGTAAATATCGTACTCTATGTTGGCCTCTTCTTATTGAAAATGCGTGTATACTGCCAGTGTCATGCGAATATGGATCTTATTTCTGAATATCCACCTTCACACTTTTTAAAGATACTGTGTACGTGCTTGAATTAAATCTTTTTCTGTATTAAAATGTTCTAATAAAGTATAAATTTCAGATTTGGCACGAATCTTTGTATATTGATAGATCTTCTATTAACCCCGGTAGTGTTTATTACCCATTAGTGTCAATTAGTGTAAATAATAACATCAATCAATATGTGTCATAAATAGGGCGTACCCGAGATACAAACATGAACCGATGTTGTCTACACTTTACCTTTAATTGAGAATTACAGACGTGTTAATCAATAAGTGTTTTCTATCAATTACTGTAATAGATAACATCAAACAGTAGGTGTCAGAAACGCGAGTCTTACACCCATATTGGCATTTTAAAATATACTTTTGACTGCTTAACTCTAATAACATGTATAACATATAAATAAATATGTGTCATTTAAAGATACGTTTACACATGTGTATAATTGTTATTTAATTCGGTTCCTAATTTGATTCTTTAATTAGTCGACGTTCCTATGTAAGGCGTGAAAACGGTTTTTAATTAGTTGCGGCATCGATTGTATGAAATTCAATGACGGCAGCCGTCAAAGGTTGTTCTCTGAAATTGAGTTACACAAATAATTTAATTATCTTTTAGACAATTGATAAATAGATAAATAGATTTATACAAGCAATATATCAGTTCACTGAAAATGGCCGTGTCTTTAACTGTTGGGGAAAAATTCTCCTTTTATGGTGCATAAATAGGCATAATTGAACAGTACTAGCGTTCAAATTGTGTACAGTTTTACAGGAGTTAGAAACTAGAATTTGTACTTTACTAAAGATCTTAAAACTAGATGCGTTTGCATTACGATCTGTCTCTGACAAATGTATGATTCTGTAAATAATGTGAGTCGCGTTCTGAGAAAACTGGGCTAAATGCACGTGCGTAAAGTGTCGTACCAGATAAGCCTAAGCTGTCCGCACATGCTAATCAGCGACGACACTTTCCGCTTTTATGGTATCCCTGATTAGCCTGTGCGGACTGTACAGGCTAATCTGGGATGGCACTTTACGTGCATTAAGCCCAGTTTTCTCAAAACGCGGCTCATGTATTATTTCTTTAAAGTGTCCAATTTTTCCAATTATTTTCCAGGTTTTCAAAGGCGTCATGGACATCCTCCATAACGAAACTCGAGTGAAAGAATTCATGGTCGATTTTGAAGCCGGGATGTGGATGGGCCTCCGGGAAGTTTTCGTCGACCCAACAATTAAAGGATGTGCCTTTCACTGGAACCAGGCCGTATGGCGGCACGTGCAAAGCCTCGGTCTCCAGGTAATAAATATAATTGTGGATGTGTATAAATAATTTTATGATTGTACTTACGAAAATTTAAATTTTCGCCGTTATATAAATCTAGTAAAAAAATAACATACAAATGCCGATGTTTCATATCACTTCTAATATAAAGTATTTCATTGATTTTACAGAGCGCCTACAGTCAACGCGACACTGTATTCACCTTTGTCCGCAAGGTCATGTCTATACCGTTCCTGCCAGCGGAACATGTGGAACCAGCGATTATGAGGTAGATTATATATTTGACAAATACACAAAGAAATACAAAAAATAACTGTCTTTCTGATTGTTGGAAATGTTTCAACCCATGTTTTTGAAAAGCTTGTTTGTGTGTGAACGTTACTGTGTGTTTGTAATGTTTTACCATTATTATATTTTTTAAATGTTTGATGTTAGTATCGTGAGTCTGTAATTGTTATAAATTATGAATAAAATTATGAATATGATACATTTCTATTATTATTTTTTTCCCCATGTATTATTCGTTTTGTGTATTCAGCATTCCTTTTTAAGTCTTTAAGTCAAAAATGTTATTTAATACATTTTTTTCACAAAGAGTTTTATATATATGACAAAATATTTCGTTGCACGCTGTCATTTAATTTGGGGCGAGTTGTCTTTCGGTTGGGGCGAGTTGTCCAACATATTTGGGGCGACTTGTCCAGATTTTCGGGGCGACTTGACCTGGGGCGAGTTGGCTTTGGGGCGAGTTGTCTGGTAACCGAATGCACATATTGAAGCATGTTCTTTACATGCGGATGAAAGCGACGCATAAAAGTAGCATTTACAAATTATTATATATTTTTATTTTTGCAAGTTCTTATTTTCAAATTATAATTAAATAGGCTACGCGTGTAATAGATATACAGAGGCCTGTTGGTCCACGGTCGCCCAAATCATTTTGGCCAATCAGAACACTGATCTTGAATCAGGGGAGAGGATAGGCTATAGTAAGTGGTGGTGATCTCCCCTTTCTGTTTTGAACTTGTTTAACAAGGGTTTTTAGAGAGTCCAGAGAATTTTATTCTCGTCAGTATTTTATACTGACCAAAGCTTACATACTATAAAACAGCTGTTGTTGACCAGAGACTACGTTGCAGTTTAAGAGAACCGCGTTGCGTGACATTTAATCGTTTGAAAGTGCTCGTTTAGAATTTGTAATTTGATTTCGCGACGTTACCTATTTAAAAACTGAACGTTGTTAAACTTGTTTGGAAAATCCAGGTTCGGATTGTATTTGAATTCGGGCGTTTGTTTGTTGTCGTGTTGTATTTTGAGTTTTTAAACTTCCCCAGGGTTCGTGGAACGATGTCCTTTGTTATCCTCATACCGACAATAAATAAATTTTGATTTGATTTGATTCGGGAAGCCTTTTGTTTATTCTGGAATCCGGAGAACTGCCCCCTTATTTTAAAGGTGGCGGAGAGGTGCCCCCCCCCCCAGCAAATCGGTAGGGGCGGAGAACTGCCCCCCCTGTCAGAATTTAGTAGGCGGATATTAGTCCAAATAATTAGACGTAAGCTACCCCGCTTACGTCTAAACGGCTACCGTCGTTTTCCTATAGCAAATTGAGTTCAACTAAAACTTCAGTTTTTCTCGTTAAATCTTTGCTAATGCATAAAATTATCATTAATTAGACATATATGTGAGCGATTACCTCTTAAATGTGTAAAAATTGTGCTTTTAAACCACTTATGTACATTTTTAAAAATAAACATACACAACACACTTCGTGTGTTTGTCGTTTATAGAATTACATTGAATTATCTTGAACGAAATTATTTTTTGAATAGGTTACACATAACCAATTGTTGTTGTACAACAAACCACATCACTTTTTAGCTTTCTGTACTCTTAAATTAAATGGAACCTATATGTGTGTGTTAAAACTACCAGTTGTATCACGGAGTGTATATTGTTAGGAGATGAATCGAGTATTTGACCCTTACTGTAGTAAATTCAATCTTATGCAAAAACTATTCATCCGATTTTATTGGTTTATACGTTATCTTGTTGCTTATTAATTCCTCTTTCAAAAATATACGTTTTAGTATATTCCCGTTGTTATTAATGGATTTATAGCGAGATAAACACAAGAAATACACATTTTATGTTTTACCACCGCGCGTTTTGCCGTATTGTGGCTATCGATTTTGTACAATTAGCGTACAGCGAAGCGCCGAGGTTATACATTTTGATGTACCCACTCACGTCTTTTATTGAATTATAGTTTCATTTCTCGGCCGATTTTGACAAATTATATATCATTAGAAAGCTTACGTTACGTAGTAAACAGATATATAAATATATATTAAGTTTTTCTTCTGATTTCGACAGCCCGGCGAGTTATAACTTTAACTTTTTCAAATATCATACCGTTTTGGAGTTTTAGAATCTAGATTTACGGTTGACATGTTCGTACTTAATACCAATTTGTAGCGTTCTTCTGATTTCGACAGCCCGGCGAGTTATAACTTTAACTTTTTCAAATATCATACCGTTTTGGAGTTTTAGAATCTAGATTTACGGTTGACATGTTCGTACTTAATACCAATTTGTAGCGTTCTTCTGATTTCGACAGCCCGGTGAGTTATAACTTTAACTTTTGCAAACATCATACCGTTTTGGAGTTTTAGAATCTAGATTTACGGTTGACATGTTCGTACTTAATACCAATTTGTAGCGTTTATATTTGGAGTTCAGTTTTAAAAATTACATCTTGCTTAGGAGAATAGAATTCTGTATACGATAGAAAAAAAAATTGTTTAAAAACGAAAGTAATTAAGGAATGAAGGCGGAAGAAAGTAGCGCGAGTTCCTAACGCACTGAACTGATGCTACGGTCTTGGCGATTATGCTTTTGTTTAGAAACCGGCCATTGAATTTCCTTTGCCATGATTATTATATTTTTTATGATATATTGTAGTATTTTGTTCACGAAACATATCAATAAAGCTTATTATAAATAAATCTTAATAAATTAACTATTTCAGCTCTTGTTTATAACACAGCAAGGGTGTTAAATTTATGATGAAACAGCGTATATAGCGGACCCTCTCGATTTTATTCGGCTTTGCATGCATACTTGAAATAAAATGGGTGTCAAAAACATTCATCGTTTGCTGTTAATTATCAACGAGGGAATTATGTATAATTATATGAAATGTTATTTACCTTAAATTATCAATTTATTAAAGATTCTTGAAAATCACGGTCGGTGTTACGCGGGTCATTTCGTATTTTGACATAAGCGCATCATGTTCAACTATTCAAAATCAGATTTTTTTTCACTGGGACGATGACGGCTTTGATTTAGACAGGCAGACAGATAGTTTATTCAGACTTATACAACAGTACATCGTCTTCAACTCAAATATATAAATTATTTTTAGACGAATTGTTAGGTGATTACACATATAGCAGTGATGATTCTGAGAATGTTGCCATGTTTCTTATCCGTGTAATCTAGAGTCCGTGGTTTGAGCATTTTTATCGCGGTGTTCAATAAAAGATATCTCAATAATCTTGTTTTTTGATAGATCTGTGGTTTTATTGCCCCTGTGTTCAGCACAAACCAATTGTCTCGTTATGATCAGATACTGTGCCGACCAATACTAAATAACACTATGGTGTCATACGCCACAGCAGGGACCTATACTTGTGATCATGGAGTCTAAGTGCAAGACTTAAAAAAGTATGTTGTTTCGCTTGCGGTTGTTAAAGCCAAAACGGGGCTCCCAGCTGGCACAGCTGCTGATATTCAGATCTGAATACTTAAACTTATTTAGACCTTATTCTTAACCGTTGCGCGTTTTACGATATCGGATTTTAGGCGGGAATAAAACTCAGTGAAACTATTCAATTTCTTACACAACATTAAGCATATTAACAGTTTGAAATTAACAATATCAGCGACATCTTTTTAAAGACTAAACACCTTTTCAAGTATCGAATTTAACATGTCAATAAAATATATTAATACCAAAAAAGGTTTCATTTAATATTGTTCACATTAAACCTTTAAATGAAAGTGTCGCTTTAACTATTTTCCGTGTCTTATTAAGCCGCGAATCGTTTGCTAAAAACAGTTAACAAAAAGGGCTACACGTTCTAATTCTTAATGAAATACAAAAATAAGTATAACATAATTAATAACGTCCATAAACACACACAGCAAGATCAAAGTTTTAATGGAAAACTAATATGACATTCCACGTAAGTTATTATTTTCGTCTAAATCGAATACTATACATAGAGAAACAATGTATTTATAACCGACCAATGAGGTAACATTATGCAACTTTCAATTTACACAGTGCTATATGGCAACAATATGGAATTTGAACAGTGGTAGTGTTTTAAGGTCTGGACTATCATTACTTGTAAGTTTGTATAAACATTTTTCTAATGCAATTAGTAAAATAATGTTTATATTTTATGTTTAATAATTTATTGCATGATTATTCTGTGCTGTTATATGAATTTGATACCGTTAAAGCTTCCGACATGAATTCATGTCGGAACGATGCTATTGCAAAATAACGTTAAACGATATGAGGTCGATGTAAATCGACCTCATATTTATAGGAGTGGGCGGATATCTGCCCCCCCCCCCATCAAATCTGTAGGGGCGGAGAACTGCCCCCCCCCCCCGGTGTCATATTAGTTATTAGTTACGTAGTGAAAACAATACTTACGGGTAATTTTACGTTATCGGCGTACACATTTTATCCGGTAACAAATTAATTTAAGTACAAGTATAATGCCATTTATCGAACTGAATAACACAAATTGTCTAGAGGCATGTGATAATACTGTTTAAGGCCCTTGGTACGCATCTTCACCACTCACTATACATGAATGCCATGTAAAAGTCGTGTTTTAATAAGAGCGCGAAACATAGTCGAGATCCACACAGGAAACGCGTGCATGTTAATACTGGCCATGTGTCGCAACTATATATAGACGTGCAACTCAGTACTTATGGAGGAAAAGTTACATCGGAATTAATTTACATTATAAAGATAGTATTGACCCATGGAAAAAAAAACGTAACTAAACGTATAAAAAAGTAAATTAATAGGCAAAGCAAAGGCAATAATTTAGCTGACTTGAAGAAAAAAGTAAAGTGAAGTCGAATTAATAATCAATTTATTTATGTTGTTTAGTTAATTCATGTGAAATACAAAATAACATACATAAATACACACATTACATGCATACATACATTCACAGTTACAATCATACATACATACATTCAGACATACATTAAAAAATATATACATGCTTACATAAACGTTCAAAACATACATTCATACATACATACAATCTGCAACAGTTAGCATTTTGAGCAGATCATGTCGACATGCCAAACAAACAAAATCGGTAACAGTTGCTTTAATTAGCAGCTAATTAGGCAGGCAGAGAACTTGTTACCGTTAACGATAAGCACCGCGATCTTTTAATTGGTAGACCGGATCGACCTTAATTGTTAAGAACTTGTTAGCTTTGAATAAAGCGGCATACGGGTTTATTATATTGAACCGTCCAAATCCGTAATTGGCGAAAACAAACAAATAAATTATTGTTTTCAGCTTGCATACGGATGGATTAAATTGCATGCTAATTGTTTGTTTTGATTACGGGGAAAATATCAAATAATTCAGCCGCGAAAACTTTTTATTAGCAAAAAGTGATTTGTTTTTCTTTGTTAACATAGACGAAAATCACGTGATTATCAAGATGGCGACGTCCATGCCGAGGCAGGTATTTTTTTGCCGTTTTATAACTTTAATACTTGTACAACTTTATATTACTTTTGAAATTTCACTCAATTTCCAGACATAATAGCAAGAAAGTTACTGGCGTTATTGTCATTATAATACTCGTTTTATATATAGCCGCGAAATTTCTTTAATTAGGGGGCACTTCTCCGGGTCATCAATTCTGACAGGGGGGCAGTTCTCCGCCCCTTATTAATCAGCAGGGGGGCAGTTCTCCGCCCTATAAAAAAAGAGTGAGGGGGCAGTTCTCCGCCCAGTGAAAAATCTTTGGGGGGGGGGCAGTTCTCCGGGGGGCACTTCTCCTAGAGCCGTTTATTCTGTTTCAGGTGAAGAACATGTCTGGTGCAGCAGCGATGTTCGTGTTCTTATTGCCTGGGATTCCAATGTCCATCGTTTGAAGTCTGCATGTCCTCCAAATGCAAGGATTGACTTTCTGCCCGTATCTGGTGAATAATTTTTAACTGTTTATAGTTGAGTGTGAGACCCAACATGTTTCTGTGGCATGCTGCTTTATATTACCCCTTTTACTGTCTTAAATAGTCTATATAAATTGCCGCCATAATCTTTTGATGATTTTTGCGTTGGCATAATTATTTTAGCTACTGTCTTATACTGCAGTGGGGACGATTGAACTTTACCGGTACGCAACACTTAACATCAAACAGCGTACTCTAACCCTTAACACCTAACACATAACAACTTACGCAACACCTTATTATCCTTTTATCCTATATATTTCTTTAGTATCGGGGGCTACTGCCCCCAAACCCCCGCTTTGTCGATGGTTGTAAACAACTGCGTACCGGTAAAGTTCAATCTAGCCCTGCAGTGTTTGTTGCTGCCTTTGGAAAGGTTGCTAATTTTAATATTTATTTGAAGCTTTGTGTACCAAATAATTGTTTTTATGCCCCCGGTAGGGTGGCATATAGCAGTTGAACTGTCAGTCTGTCCGTCCGTCCGAACACTTTAATGGTCATAACTTTTTCAATATTTAACATAGCACCGTTATATTTGGCATGCATGTGCATCTCATTGAGCTGCACATTTTGAGTGGTGAAAGGTGAAGGTCAAGGTCATCCTTCAAGGTCAAAGGTCTAATATATGGCATATGTCCATCCGTCCGAAAACTAACATTGGTCATAACTTTTTCACTATTGACGATAGCAATTTGATATTTGGCATGTATGTGTATCTCCTGAGGCTGAACATTTTGAGTGGTGAAAGGTGAAGGTCAAATGTCTAATATATGGCGTCTGTCCGTCCATCCGAAAACTTTAACATTGGCCATAACTTGTTCACTATTGATGATAGCAACTTGATATTTGGCATGCATGGGTATCTCCTGGAGCTGAACATTTTGAGTGATGAAAGGTGAAGGTCAAGGTCATTCTTCAAGTTCAAATGTCAAATATTCCGTCCGTCCGAAAACTTTAACATTGGCCATAACTTTTTAAATATTGAAGATAGCAACTTGATTTTTTTTTATGCATGTGTATCTCTTGGAGCTGAATATTTTGAGTGGTAAAAGGTGAAAATCAAGGTCATTCTTCAAGGTCAAATGTCAAATATTCCGTCCGTCTGAAAATTTTAACATTGGCCATAACTTTTTAAATATTGAAGATAGCAACTTGATATTTGGCATGCATGTATATCTCATGGAGCTGCACATTTTGAGTGATGAAAGGTCAAGGTCATCCTTCAAGGTCAAAGGTCAAAATTTGCAATATTGAAGATAGCAACTAGATATTTGGCATGCATGTGTATCTCATGGAGCTGCACATTTTTGAGTGGTGAAAGGTCAAGGTCATCCTTCAAGGTCAAAGTTTGAATACATGTACATGGCTTCAAAGCGGTGCAATAGGGGGCATTGTGTTTCCAACAAACGCATCTCTTGTTTTTAAAGAAATGCTTAAAACTCCACTGAATATTGCTTCAATACCCAAAAAGATATTTTACCCTAACAGTTTCATGGTATTTACATGTACACGTCATGTATATTATTACACTGATAAAACATGTATTATGGAATCAAGCAAAATACCCTTTCTGCTGTAACCAAAATGGGGAAAAAGATTGCAAATCCAGAAATTTGACGCAACATAGAACAAGTGAGATAAATATTAACAAAGATAAGCTTGCTTGTCTCGAACATAGCAATGATGACTATTTTTCATAATATTCAATAACAAATGACAACTCAAGAAAAATTATTGCAAATGAAAACCAATTCCAAATGGAAGATCTTATTTTACTATGCAGGTGCAAAGTATGTGTCTGACCGGAAGGGCTTTAGAAAGCTGCTGCATCAAGAGCTGATGTCAGGTTGTTACGACATATTGTACCTGCATCTTGGCTCTAACGATGTTTGCTGCAAGGATAGCAATTTCTACCGGTATGTTGAACAGTAATTTTTCAGTTTTAGTTTTTATTTAACCTTTTTACCTTATCTTTATTGCAGGGAACGCACTATGCTTATTGAGACACTCGAGTCTGTTCCTGGGAAGAACCAGAACTTGGTGTTTATGGAGAAGATAATGAGAACCTCCTAACTCCCTATCACTAGGCGGACACCACATCCACTACACCATTATGCTTTTACATTGGCCTGTATTATTGAATGTCCACACCAACCCCCTAACTAGAAACCCTGGATCCGCCACTGAACAGCTTAGCAGCATGAATAAAAATGAGCTTGATCAACTTAGTATCACTTTCTTATTAGATTTTTTTGGATTGGCATTTTAATGAAATAAAATAAGTTAGTTTCTCAAATATTTTTGTAGTTGTTTGTAACTTTTTATGCCCCCGGTAGGGTTGCACATAGAAGTTGAACTGTCCGTCAGTCAGTATGTGTGTCAGTCTGTCCGTCCGTCGGGAAAAAAACTTCAACGTTGGCCATAACTTTTGCATTATTAAAGATAGAAACTTGATATTTGGCATGCTTGTGTACCTCATGGAGCTGAACATTTTTAATTGGTGAAAGGTCATCCTTCAAGGTCAAATGTCAAATATATGGCGTCTGTCCGTCTGAAAACTTTAACATTGGCCATAACTTTTTCAATATTGAAGATAGCAACTTGATATTTGGTGTGCACGTGTATCTCATGAAGCTGCACATTTTGAGTGGTGGAGGTTCAAGGTCATCCTTCAAGGTCAAAGGTAAAAAAATAAATACAAAGCGGCGCAATATGGGGCATTGTGTTTCTGACGAACACATCTCTATTTAATAATTGTTTGTGATGGGAAGATAATACAATGAGCAACTAATACCATTACCTTATTATCCCTTGCCATAGGAGGATGGATATTGTTTTGGGGTTGTCTGTCCGTCTGTCTTTCCATCTGTCCGTCCAGCACTTTTGTGTTCAGAGCCATATCTTGGAAGTGCTTTGGCGGATTTCATTGAAACTTGGTATGAGTATATATATGGATAAGAGGATGCTGCAGGCCAAATGGCATCGTACACCATCTGTTAATAGCAGAGTTATGGCCCTTTGTTTCTTAAAAAATGCTTCTTTAGTGTCAAATATAACACTTTTTTGTCCAGAAGCATATTGGCAGGGTATATCAATTCAATGAATTTGCTTGTTATTTTTAGTTGTGTGACTGAGATCCTTGATGTTGTATTCAGTGTGTGCACTGAAATACACGTGGTGCTTTGCGTGATTCTTCCACGTGATTTTGATGTGAGAATGTTTCCCCGATGGCCACTCTCAGGGGCACAGTTGAGGAACTACTGCCAGTGGATAAGGAGCGCAAACAGCATGCTGTGGGAACTGAGTCACCATGTGCCTTCTGTGAGATACATGGACTATGCAGCAACTAAACAGGTATAGGGAAAGATCTAGAGTGAAATAGGAAGTTTCTCAGCAACTGTTGCATGGAATTTCATCATCATGAAACTTAAAATAAATATATGCATCATTATACTGCGGTGGACCAATCCCAAATTCTGTTCAGACATCCTTCTTTGCTCAAGAGATATGCCTCCTTAATTGGTGAAAATTGACTCATTGAGCAGTTTTGTTGCAATTACTGGTTTCTTAATAACTTTTACATGAAATATCATGAATTTTAAAATAGATGTATTACTTTGTGGTGGTACACTTGCACGTTTTGTTGGTTTCAGCTCTAGAAGTAAAGCCCCATAATTAAAGATATCTGTCTGTGCTGTAATATGGAAGTTAATGAAATGTATTATCATTTTTTTAGAAGTTCTTGTATAAGTTTTGTCAGGATGATCATTTTGGTCAGTTCAGAGTTGTACACTCTAATTGATTGAAACTAAAATATTTTTTCATTCGTTGAGGGAAACCAGTTCATTTAATTTGCTGCTTTAATATCTTAGTTATGTTTAAAACAAATTAGTACGGTAACTATCAATAATCAAAATTTAATTTTAAGAAGTCCCTGTACTTGTCCCATGATGGACTACATCTGAGTGCTGAAGGGGCTAGGAGGTGTTTAGCATCCATACATGACGACCTGCCAAACCAGCTGTGTGTGGAGGCTGCTGTTCAAGATCCTACAGAATGGCCAGCTCTCTCAGCCACGGAAGTACCGGTTCAGGAGCATGACAGCACCATAGCACTCTTTTCGGATATTGTGCAGACTGTGAGTTTAGTGCTACAACAAAGTGGACTGCATTTATGAGCCATAAGCAAATGTGATTTATGCACAAAACTGCAATTCTGCGTCAGGCTAAAACCTTAACATTGACTCTAAAATCAAAGCGCTTCCACCTACAAATATTCATAACAATTTGATTTTGCTGTAATGTTTATATTTTTGATTAAAATAAGCCGTTTAAAAAAAGTATAATACCTGTATTATGGTTAAATAAATTGTAGGGAGCTCAACCAGAGATTCAAGACAAGGTGGATGCAAGTGAAGTACCAGTTCCCAGGGACATTAAGCCTCAGACACATAAAATAACGGTAACTTTTCTATGCATTTAATCGTACAGATATTTCATCATTCTTAATGAACATTTATAAAGTGATTGCAATCCAGTATTGATTGCTCATATGGCTTGTTACAGCCTATAAATTAATGTTATGTCTAGAGCCGTAAAGCTGGGCACCCTGTCATGTCTCTTTTTTAGCCTCGCCTTTTTGCCCCTGATCAGCACCATAATGCCCTTCATTATTGGTAGCTGTAAGGCAATAGTTGGACTGCAGGTCCTATACTTTTAAAGCAATGCCTTTAATCATCAAAGAGCATTGTTTGTCATTAAGTGGTAAACATGAAAAGTTCAACAGATGTCTTTGTGTGAAAGCCAGACCATAGAGTTGATGTCATAACCATTAAGTTATATCAGAACATAACATTCTGTAATTGTATAAAAAATAAACTAGTTAGTTTATATAATTTTGTTTTCCATATTTTCACACACACAATTCATTCTCAGGTTGTCACAGCCAGAGCTAAGAGGTCTGCAACCAGAAATGTCAAAAGATATGGAAAGAAGGTAAAAAATACTGTTAATTTCAGATAACCCTCACTGTTTCATTGTGGAAATGTCCTACTAATTCTTGAAACAAGTTTTTTTTTGTTGAAAAAAAACCCACAACCAAACCTATTTTGAAAGTAAAATATAAGTAAAAGACCATATTAGTGTTATTATTTTGAGGACATCTTTCCTTTCTGTTGTCTTCTGCATATTATTATATAATTGTTGTTATTTTTCAAAATAGTCAACTTTGGTGGATGAGGTTTTGCACTTATGCCATGCCTGTACATGCATGTGTAAATTGTTTCAGTTGGCAAAGAAATGCCACACAAGGTATATAAAGCTTGATTGGTGCATTTGTTATTGTTGAAATTTTTGTTTGCATGTACATGCATGTGTTAATTGTTTCAGTTAACAAAGAAATGCCACAATGTTTAATGTGCTTCATCCTATAACTTTGAAACTTTATATGTAGCTGCACCTTGATGAGTTATACATGCCACACCCTTTTTTGTGTCACTAGGTCAAAGGTCAAGATCACTGTGAACTCTTAAAAAAAAGAAACTGCACCTGCAGCCGAGCGTTGGCACCTGCTATGCGGTGCTCTTGTTTTTATTCATCATCATGTTACTGGTAGTGAAATATGTGTGAAATAAATAGCCATAAAATACTGATAGGGAAAGCACAGTAAATAAATGCAGATTTATACATGTTATCAAGGAATAGGAAGCTTGTTTGGTGCATTTTGTTTTGTTGTTTTTGCTTTCGTTGAAAAAAATCTATTTGTTAACATTTACATGTATTATATCCTTGAAGTCATTAATTTCTGGCACATCTTTTTATGCCGCCGAAGGAGGGCATATAGTCTGTCTGTCACACTTTACGTTTAGGTTTCGAAAAATGCTCATAACTTCTATGTCGCTTCAGATAGCAACTTCATATTTGGCATGCATGTGTATATTGACAAAGCCTTTCCATGCGCACACAAATTTTGACCCCTGTGACCTTGACCTTGAACTTAGGGTCTGCGTTTAGGTTTCGAAATCTGTGTTTAAGTTTCGAAAAAAGCTCATAACTTCTATCAAGCGTTTATAGGGGGCATAAGTCATCCTATGGTGACAGCTGTTGTTTACCTATATATACATAAATGTAATGCATTCTTAAGTAGTTTCATAAAAATCACCTTTCTTAATGGAATTACATACAACATAAACATATGCCAACATAAGGCACTCATTGTTGCTTTATTTTTAGACACCCCAACAATATTTATTAGCGAGGCTGTTTTCGGAGAAAACCCGAGGTATTGTCATAGCCTGCTCGTCGTCCACCGGCGTCGTGCTAAAACCTTATCATTGGCTCTAAAATCAAAGTGCTTCCACCTTCAACTTTGAAACTTCATATGTATATGCACCTTGATGAGTTCTACACACCACACCCATTTTGGGTCACTAGGTCAAAGATCAAGATCACTCTGACAAGCTTTTGCAGCCGAGCATGGCACCCGCTATGCGGTGCTCTTGTTTTATATTAAAACTTGCTGCATGAATGCTATTACTGCAGTAACTCTCTTGTTAGTTTCATGTCAAATAGGTTTAATCGTTTTGTTAGTTTTATATTGACGGTCATTGGAATTAGTGGTCGTCCAATATTGTCCGGGACAACAAAAATATAGTTCAGACATAGTTTCCCTTTTTTACTGGATGGCAATTTTTAGCCTGAATGAATATTAATTTTACATGATTATGCATTCACAGACACTGCATTAATGATCCTGTTTTTTCGTCATGCATTAAAGGTCATGCTGCAGTGGATTTGTTTACCTTGACATTACTGAAGATGTGGCTGTTTTCCTGCCTGCATACAAGTTGAATGGCTTATGCTTGGTACTAATTTTATGACGATATGCTCCATACTTTTTAACACTTTCCATCTTGACAATTTACATAAATATTTCTTTCATAGGTATTTTCATTACTTTGATTTTAATATAAATCAGCAGAATGTGTGTTTGATTCATCTGTGTCCTATTTGTATGTATCATAATATAGTAATTGGTTCAAGCATGAAAGACAATGATTGCCCTGTTTATATGACACTATATTTGTAGCATGCCAATTGATCTGATAGCATGGCACAATGCTATAAACAAATTTTATGTTTTCATTAAAAAGAATGAATTTAATGAAAGGGATGTATTCACATTATTTCAAATCATCTTCAAAGGTATACGCTTTTCAAATTATATAACCGGTAGTAATTTGTAGCATTTGTACTGGTAATATGGACTGATAGCATAATAACTTTTCAGAAACGCAAGAAGATGGAAGTCAAGACTGGTAAGGTTAAAAGGGAGAAACCTACCATGACGAAAAAGAAGAACAAACAGGTAAATCAATGACAGAAAGTATTCTTTCTTGTCAGATAAACAAAACTTGTTCAAGAAGATCCTTTAAAACACACATTCATCCTTTCATGTATGGTCATTTAGATGTTCTACAAATACAGTAAAACCAAGCTTTAAAGACGACACAAAGAACCTTATAAAATTAGTCTAAATAGCTGGTATTCTTACAATTCAGGTATAATTGATTATCACCAATAACCTGTTAAGCGGGGTTTTGGTGTATGTAAGTCTTCCATGTGCAAGCTTTTCAGGACCAGTCCTGGGCCTGTATTGAATTCATTATAATGTAAAGATGTTCTAAAGTATGAACCAATTGTGGTACATGTTTTTGTTTTGTTTCAATTTCCATGAGTTGTTCACAAATATTACTTAGATGCGATTTTAGAATCCTCAGGCTGAGTGGTATTTTTTAGGTCCCTTGCTACAATTGCCCAAACTGCAGGGTGTGCTGTTCATCTGAAGATGCCCTGCTCGACCATTTTATAACGAAGCATTCATCATGGAAAGTTGATAGGCCTGACACACTTTTCAATCAGGTTTTTAAATGGAACACATATTGTTGTATAGCTTTATGTTATGTAAATATACTCTTAAGATTTTGAATGAAAAAATATAATACTTTTTCTCCCCTAACAGTTTAACCTGAGGGGACTTATGGTTTGCGCTCTGTGTGTCCGTCATTCTGTGAGTCTGTCACTTTTTCTGGATCCTGCGATAACTTTAAAAGTTCTTCATATTTTTTCTTGAAACATGGATATATGGCAATATGGACATTATGTACGTCATTTCATTTTGTTCCTCATCAAAATTTCTGGTTGATATGGCAACAAATATATATAATGAAAAAAAAATCCAAAAAAATCTGATAATGGTGGAACCTGTAGGGGACATACATTGCTTGGCAATAGTCTTGTTTGTCTAGTAAGTATTGTATTAAAGGAAGGGTTATTCTATTAAAGGAAGATGAAATCAACGTGCCATCCAACATCCATTGCCACCGAGACACTGAAGAGACGCCCCAACAAGATGACAACGCCGCAAATGAAGATAAAGTCAATGTGCCATCCCACTTCTTTTTCCAACGAGACACTGACGAGACGCCCCAACAAGATGTAGACACTTCACAGCTTCTTCTTATTCTTTCAAATGACGTTGAACTTAACCCTGGACCGGTGAGATATTCCTGCCTTATAATAAACAATATTAGTGGGCAAGTTCCTTAATCAGAGGAATTTTAACCTTGTTAATGTTCTATAAATAAATAAATAAATATATATATATATATATATATATATATATATATATATATATATATATATATTATATATGTGGTTAGGGTAATTTGAGGAAGGTGCTAGTTTGAAATTATTATCTTATATATTGACCATTTTCTATTTGTATGCCCCAAGATCAAATGATCGGAATATATTGTTTTTGGCCTGTCTGGTTGGTTATAAGAGAAATATAAGTACTTTACTAAATTCGAAGGTTTGTAGGCACTTAAACTTATTTAAATCATATACTCACATGTGGGAAGATTTAATTCATACAAATATTGATAACAATGATGATGAAGAACAGCAGTTATTTGATGACAATATTGATGATGAAATGCCTGTTTCGGTTACATTAAGTACTGCTGCATACAATAACTTCAATGAGGAATCTGGACTTTGGAATTTTAAGTGTAGAAGTAAACATTCTCCCAGACTTAAAGACAATAATGAGTTAAGGAAAAATATCATAAAACGTGATCAGTGGAATGATTCTAACCTTGTTCGATGTTCAGATGGCTGCCTAAAAGGACCTGTATTATTTCCAGATATTCCAGACAATACCGGTCCCTGTGGAAGCGGTTGGCTCAAGCGAGAAGATGACGATAATTACAGTGAAAATGGACTGACCATACACGAAAGACAAAGGACATTAAATATTTACACAAATTTTGCACCTGTAAAATGTGACATTCATATACGTGAATGCTATAATTCAATTAGTAAGCCATGCAGAATTCTTTGGGATGAAGGGGACTTAGATTGTTTACATGTATTAAGTAGGGATACAGCAGCAGGAGATGAAATAGGGTGGGAATTTGTATCTATGGTTATGAATTCTAGTTGCACTTTTTCCTCTTACTGCCAGTTTAAAAATGAGATGTATAAAACTCGCCACAATAAGGCTAGGTTTATGGATCAAACAGTTTTTTTTAATTTTTGGTTCAGTTGGGCTTCAAACATGAAAATAGATTATTCTAAAGTTGAAACTTCTGCTCGAGGAACATCAACATTATTTCTTTGGTTCTGTGCAGACCATGGACATTGCTATGGTTTCCACATGACTGGGGCAGAAGGAAGAAAAGATCCCGCATTATCACTCTATAGCTATTTAGAAACCCCTCCACAAGACGTGTTTTATGACTTTGCATGTAATTTACAAGAATATTGCCTAAACAGAGAAAGTGGATACTATAAAAATGAACATTTTTTTCATGACATTTTCCATGGCTACTCCCACAAATGTTCTAGTGCTTTTACAGCTAGCAGACTTCAAGGCTTTGAATCTGTAAAATCTGAAATATGTGAACAATTCAACAGCTTTATACAGTGCATTAAAAGGTTGGTCGTCAGATGTCACAGTCACATTTTTGCTTTTACCTACAATTCTTTTTAAATGAATGGAATAAGAAGAAAAAGTTATCATATGAAAAAAGATAAGAATTGCTTTAGCTGGGTTAGTTTAATGTGATACTTAAATGATCTATAATTTTAAGTTCATCTGAACTTTGAATACTTACTATTGCATCTTTTGATGCTTTTTTCTATTTAAAGACTGAGCGAGTAAACACATACTATGTATTATTATGCAATCATTGTTTTGTGTTTATATCTCAACTGAGCATAAAGTGCTCAGGGTGAGCTATTGTGAATGGTCTTGGTCCGTCATGGGTCAACATTTTTTACTTAAACAACATCTAACCTCTGTGCCAATCTTAATGAAACATGGCACGAGTTTTCTTTCATGAACCTCTTTCAAAGTTGTTAAATGAAATGCATTCCATGCATAAATCTGGTTGCAATGGCAACCAAAAGGAAAGCTTATATATTTGGCATAAAACATCGTCTGGTTCACCTCCTCCGTAAATTTCAAAATATGCTATACCCAACTCACAGGCAAATTTGTCCTTATTTGCTCATAGTGAACACTTTTTTTAAATGGCCAGGAAGAGAGTTCAAGTTTATAGACAAGAACAACAGTCAGATGAGCGATATAGTGTCATCATGGCACCTTTATAGCTGAATCATTTATGAAAAATTGTCAATTATATGTTCTGTGACTTGTATGATTTGCAGTATTCATTTCGCTGTCTTCATGCACCTTACAAAAGCCATTTTATTATCAGTGTTCCTGATTCTGTTGTAGCATTTATTCTTGAAATTCGTTATTTTTCATATTTTTCCTAATTGTTATGCTCCCGAAATACAATTTCGCCGGAGCATATAGTTTCCAGTTTGTCCTTCCTCACTAGTTTCCCATAGCACCTTCAATTCTTTACCGATCTCTTTCATATTAGGCATGTAGGTACCTTGCATGGACCTTAACCTTTTGATGAGGTCACTGGGGTCAAGGTCACCAAGGCTAATAATAGATTTTTCCGTCACACTTTTGTCACAGTTTCTCATAGCACTTTCAATACTTTAACGATCTCTTTCATATTTGGCACGTAGGTACCTTGCATGACCTCTTCCTTTTGATGAGGTTTGAGGTCACTGGGGTCAATGTCACCGAGGCTAATAATAGAATTTTTTAAGGTGGTTATTAACACATAGATTGACATAGCGCATCATTGGGGAGCATCCATCAGTTTCACTGATATTCTTGTTGTATGTTATATACGTGATCATAGATACTGTAAATTTTGTCTTATGCGACATGTTTATAATGTAGAAGATGAGTACCCTGTGTTTATGCAGTGCCCATTATATAACACAGATATGATTTGTTTATTCCGCTGTGTTTGAATGAAATGGAAACTTTGGTTTGTTCAATATGTTAATGGCCGATGAAAATGACAAGCACATATTTTTGATTGCAAAATGTGTGTATGTGCATGCTAATATATAACAACTACGTAATTATCATGCAAATTAGCTGTCATTTTAATTCTGCATGCTTGTATTGCATTGTTTATTTATATCTGATAAAAAATACTGATTCTTAGGTTACTTTATAAGTATGTTACTATTTTGCATGCTTACATGTTATAGGTAGTTAATTATAAAGTAATCCTTGTTTTGGTGGTATTATAATGTATAGCAGCATTTGTTCTACGAAAGTGCATGCGTGTTGCATCATATGACTTTGTTTTCTTTAACTATTCAGGTTATTTTATATAATTATGAAATTAAACTATGTATTATGGCCCTGTGGCCTGACTGCAAATAAATATTCGTATTTGTATACAGTTTTTGTAATGTGATGTATGGTGGTATCATGTTGTTTCACTTTTTATACGCCCGTATAAAATACGGGACGTATTATGTGAAACCCCTTGGCGGGCGGGCGGGCGGCGGGCGGGCGGCGGGCGGAAGGCATCACTTTGTCCGGACTCTAATTCAAATTGTATTCATCCGATCTTCACCAAACTTGGTCAGCAGTTGCATCTAGTTGATATCTAGGCCAAGTTCGAATATGGGTCATGCCGGGTCAAAAACTAGGTCATAGGGTCAATAAGTGCATTTTCAAAGGGGCCACTTTGTCCGGACTCTATTTCTCACTTTGTCCGGACTCTAATTCAAATTGTATTCATCCGATCTTCACCAAACTTGGTCAGCAGTTGCATCTAGTTGATATCTAGGCCAAGTTCGAATATGGGTCATGCCGGGTCAAAAACTAGGTCATAGGGTCAATAAGTGCATTTTCAAAGGGGCCACTTTGTCCGGACTCTATTTCAAATTGTATTCATCCGATCTTCACCAAACTTGGTCAGCAGTTGCATCTAGTTGATATATAGGCCAAGTTCGAATATGGGTCATGCCGGGTCAAAAACTAGGTCATAGGGTCAATTAGTGCATTTTCAACGGCGCCACTTTGTCCGGACTCTAATTCAAATTGTATTCATCCGATCTTCACCAAACTTGGTCAGTAGTTGCATCTAGTTGATATCTAGGTCAAGTCCGAATATGGGTCATGCTGGGTCAAAAACTAGGTCAAAGGGTCAATTAGTGCATTTTACTTTGTCCGGACTCTAATTCAAATTGTATAAATCTTATCTTCACCAAACTTGGTCAGTAGGTGCATCTAGTTGATATCTAGGCCAAGTTCGAATATGGGTCATGCCAGGTAAAAAACTAGGTCATAGGGTCAATTAGTCCATTTTCAACAGCGCCACTTTGTCCGGACTCTTATTCAAATTGTATTCATCCGATCTTTACCAAACTTGGTCAGTAGTTGCATCTAGTTGATGTTTTTTTTGCTTATTTCCAAAACAAATACATCAATCATCAGTGTATCATCTCCAATGGCACACGAATCGGGCGTATATTGCTCCGTCATGCGGCGCTCTTGTTGATCAATATAACTATTATGCATACAATGTGTTATTATTCTTACCTCAAAGGAGCCATATCAATACAAATTACAACTTTCCTTCAAGTGAACAGGTTGACACGAGTGACTGGTGTATCGGGCATATCTAGGTTTTAAAAATGACAATGAGATTTACTATACGGTTAAACATTGTTATAACTGGTGACACGATTACAAGCGGTACATTTACCGGTAGTTTCATACAAATGTTACATAAATTCATGTGCCATATCAAGTACAAGCGGCACGTACATCGATAGTTCGCATACCCATGTTCAAGTAATATCTATTACAAGAGACAATTGTACCTTAGTTGGCATAGTCATGTTCAAGTGAACAATGTCGCATGCGTGATATCATTCAAGCGTCACGTGTATCGGTGGTTTATATACGCATATTCAAGAGATCCATGTCGCATGCGTGACATAACAAGCGCCACGTGTACCAGTAGTTTGTATACCCATGTTCAAGATACATAACGCACGTGTGATATCAATTACAAGCGGTACATGTACTAGTACTTTGATATAAATGACGAGCGTCACTTGTAACGGCGGTTGACATACGCATGCCCAAGAGATCCATGTCGCCTGAGTGATGTTTATGGCAAGCGTCACGTGTACCGTTAGTTGACATACGCATGCTCAAGAGATCCATGTCGCCTGCGTGATGTTCATGACAAGCGTCAAGTGTACCGATAGTTGACATACGCATGCACAAGAGATCCATGTCGCCTGCGTGATGTTCATGGCAAGCGTCACGTGTACCGTTAGTTGACATACGCATGCTCAAGAGATCCATGTTAAAGTTGGCGCAAACCAACCAACCAACAGACCAACCAATAGACCAACCAACAGACAGGGCAAAAACAATATGTCCCCCACTACTATAGTGGGGGACATAAAAAGCAAGGCAATCAAATCACATCGATAACAACGTTGAACTTCCATCATATACCTTTTTGGCAAATATGGAAGTTATGTATTAAATAATAATAACAATACAGTGTTGTTGTTTTGTCATTTATTAAGTATACAGATCATTGCAAGATTCTGATGGCTTTTCTTGAAATGCATCACCAGCCGTCTGGAACACTGAAAAAAAGGCAATGTATACTCTGTTAAGTTATGGTGAAAAACAAATTATTTGCATTTTTTGTACAAAAATAAATTAAAAAGGCTCACATTATACTGCAAGCAATTCATAAGTTGCCTGCTGGTGACCCCCCCCCCCCAACATCATTAACAATAGTGCATTGTCTGTATATTACCATCAATTCAAGATTGTATGATTCAATCTCAATGGTTTGTTTTGGTTAAAATTGGTACAATGAATCATATTTATTTTAAGCTAACTCACATGCAATAGTTACTGAGAAACGGCTCCGAATGGAAAAAAAATCTTAAATGTCAGTCTAATAAGGGGCCATAACTCTTGAGCTATGAAGGTATAAATCATTATAATGTCAGGGTCAAAAGTATTTTATGTGGTGTGTTTGTGTTGAAAGTGTTTACAGATCCATGGAAGTGTTAGCGATATGTAGAAAGAATTATAAGCATTCTACAACATGTGTCATCACTTTCAGACTCTACCTGGGACATTTCAAAGGTTATCCATCACTGAAATGAATGTAATAAGTTGAAAAAAGGCTATATTTAAGGTAATAAAAAATATATTGGTACATAATTTGAACCAAACTTCTCAGGCAGTTTCTAATAATTGACTTTAATCAAAGGTTTACCAAAAATGGAATTTTTTTAACAAACAAAAAAGGCATGCCATGGCTAAACTATTAATTAAATCTTACCTACCATAGTGATTTTATTTACAAATGATCAAAGAAATGAGTGAAAATATATACTGTCTATGCTCACAAGTGAAATAAAATCGCTACCAGAACCAACACATTTTCACTTTATTTCATGACTCTCTGAACAAATTGTATACTATTATAGTTCTTGAATACATTCATATTGGCGAATTTGGCAAGAACCAGAATGAAATGTCACTTTGATTTTCAAAAATTTGATTCTTGAATCATATAAGATTTGTTAAAGGGCATATTGACAGCTAAAACGGAATTTTATTCTCTGAAATAAATGTATGCGTTAATATGAACTTATTTATATGTTTCTTAAAGCACAGACCTTGCTTTATATATTGTAAATATGTACATTACTAATTAACAAGAGCTGTCAGAGGACAGAGCGCTCGACTATTCAAGTGCTTGACAGTATAACGTAAGCCATCATGGAGAGGGGGTATAATGTGTGTGTGTGTGGTCATTTAATAGATATTTCAAAAAAAAGAAAAAAAGAAAAATTTGAGGGGGGGGGGGAGTCAAGGTCATTCAAAAGTCAAGGTCAAATTCAACTTGCCAGGTACAGTACCATCATGATAGTAAGAAAGTATTTGAAGTTTGAAAGCAATAGCCTTGATACTTTAGAAGTAAAGTGGATCTAAACACAAAATTTAACAAAATATTCAAAGTTACTAAGACAAACAAGAATATCAGTGAAACTGATGGATGCTCCCTGATGATGCGCTTTGTCAATGTATGTGTTAATAAACACCTAAAAAATCTATTATTAGCCTCGGTGACCTTGACCCAGTGACCTCAAACCTCATCAAAAGGTAGAGGTCCATGCAAGGTACCTACATGCCAAATATGAAAGAGATCGGTAAAGTATTGAAGGCGCTATGAGAAACGGTAGCAAAAGTGTGACAGAAGGAAGTCTATTATTAGCCTCGGTGACCTTGACCCCAGTGACCTCAAGCCTCATCAAAAGGTAGAGGTCCATGCAAGGTACCTACATGCCAAATATGAAAGCGATTGGTTAAGTATTGAAGGCGCTATGAGAAACGGTAGCAAAAGTGTGACAGAAGTAAGGAAGTAAGTAAGTAAGGAAAGACAAACTGGCAACTATATGCTCCACCGAAAAAGGGGCCATAATTCTGTCGCAATGCTTATTACAGTTGTCTGATCTTGTTTATAGATTGGGATCATGTTGGTAAAGAAGTACGCAAAATTTGAAAGCAATATGTCAAAGGACATAGAAAATATTTGAGGTTGTACGCAATTTTTAACATAGATTTATCAATAACATTCATATTCTAAGTGAAAAAAGGGCCATAATTCTTACAAAAATGCTTGATTCAGTTGTCTGCTCTTGTTTATAGATTGGTGTCATGTTGGTAAAGAAGTATGCAAAATATAAAAGCAATATGTCAAAGGACATAGGAAATATGTGAGGTGGTACGCAAACTTTAACATTCCAACGCTCACGGTAACGCCGACGCCGGGGTGAGTAGGATAGCTCCACTTTATATATATATATATATATATATATATATATATATATATATATATAGTCAAGCTAAAAAAAGTTATCCCCACGAAACTTTTTGTGGGCGCAGGAAATCGTAGTAGTATTAACATATCCAGCTATGGGCATGCTCACTGACCATAATGAATAATGGAACAGTAGTTTTGTGTAAAAAATATTCATTAAGATTGTGAATGTTGTGGGCAAGATTTCGATCCCCATAAGCACTAAGACCATAATGTAATAATATTTTTTTGGCCCTTCACTAATCTTTTTAAACGATTTCATCAATGTTCCTTATACATGTACATTTATTTTTCATAAAAATCGGACATGTGGAATGTTGAATATTTGCCATTGCATAGAGAAAAACCATTGACATGCCCCCTTAAATTGATTGCAGAAAAAGTTGTAAACCAAAAACAAATAATAACAAAGAGCAGTGAAAAAAATTGGCCATTATTAATTTAATTTCAAAGAACAATGAAAATTTAAGGCAACAAGAGCTGTCAGAGGACAGCGCGCTCGACTATTCGAGTGCTTGACAGTATAACGTAAGCCATCATGGAGAGGGGGTATAATGTGGGTGTGTGGTCATTTTATAGATGATATTTAAAAAAAAAAAAAAAAAAAAAATTGTTGTCTTTTTTTTTTTTTAGGGGGGCGGGGGGGGGGGGGAGTTCTGGGGTGGGGCATGGGGGATGGTTTGGGTGGAGCCCATTGTGGTATGTCAGGTAAGTGTTGTTTTGTCAAAGTATGAATCAAATGTGATCATAAATCCCCTCCGATGAAACCGGTAGGGGACAATAATGAGCGGATACAAATTTAAAGGAAAGAACTGAATGTTCAAACCTTTTATCTTGTTTGAACCTGATTGGTTTTGCAAATCGCATTAATTAATTGTGGTGAGCATTGGTGTTTTGTTTCTTGGTACAATGAAACGGGATATGTGATTTACTAAGAAGAATCAAAATCATAATGTGGCAAATGAATATTTATCTTCAAGTGTGAGTGATGCCAAATCCAAACTCTGCATATTGAAACAATATGGTCACCATTTGAGTGAGATTTAAAAGAAATATTTCTTAGTGGCCTAGGACCTTTGACCTGAAAGTATAAATTCAGCATATAACCTGATTGTAGCGAGTTGTTGAATGAGCTTTCTTGCATATATACTGGTATGTGAAAATTGAGTATTAAGTGTGACTTTGACCATGAGACGAGTTATTCCAAACCTAAGCTTTCCATTTTGGCTCGTTATGCATTTATACTTCACATTGCACCCTCTTTCAATTACCTTGAAGACTCTCGTCACACCTTGGGGAGGTTGCTGCTGGGAGATAATTTTTAGGTCCAGGAAGCGCTCGGAAGCAGTCAATATAGCAGTAAGCATCTTCCAGCACCCTGTTATGGAGAGAAGAGTATTGGGGTTTATGGTGAGAACTGTGAGTGTCATTCTTTTGTACAGTTGTAGTGGCAGCCATTGTGTGAATACTCATGTAATCACTCTCACTTAAGTATCAATAGCTAATTATATATATATATATATCATTCGGAAACCATTTTACTGCTTCAGGTCACTGTGACCTTGACCTTTGACCTAGAGACCTGGAAATCAAAAGGGGTCTTCTACCAGTCATGATCAATGTACCTATGAAGTTTCATGATCCTAGGCTTAAACTTTCTTGAGTTATCATCCGCAAACCATTTTACCGTTTCGAGTCACTGTGACCTTGACCTTTGACCTAGTGAACTGATAATTGAAGGGGTCGTTTGCCAGTCATGATTAATGTACCTATGCGTTCTTGAGTTATCATCCGGAAACCATTTGATGGACGGTCTGACCGACATGTGCAAAACAATTAACCCCCTCTTCTTCGAAGGAGGGCATAATAAATTAATTTTGTTCAATCTATCTATTTATCCATTAAAAAGTTCACACTTTCAAAACAAATATAATACAAACTTGGTCATCAACAATAATAAAATACCCCTGCTGTCCCTGTGAATGTTAATGAGCGAGGATCAAGGAATCAAGACCATTACTCTTGGATGTGAAATCAATGCAAATAAAAATTGTGTTTTGAAAATCTTCTTTTCATGCTGATCACATATTTACAAGTTTGAATGGATAGACAAATCCACAACAGACCAACCAACATACAGACTCCAATATACCAGGAATAACCCCACATACCGCATTGACACAGAATATTTTGCATGCTGTCTTCACAAGATAAGAAAAACATATTTACATGTTTGGCGATTTTAAGAGTTATTATGCAATTGTGACCTTGACCTCAGAGATATCGACAATTCTTTGGCATGACACACCGTTCAATGATGGTAAACAAATGTGCATTTTTTTTGTTTAATCTCACAATGAATGACATAGTTATGGCCCAGATAAACTCACAACCAAACTTAGATAGATATTCAGTCACTATTTATTCCAAAAATTTGTGTTGAAAGCCTGTCGACAGGTGTCGCAAGCCAGTGTTATAGGACCTAAAGTCAAAATCAATGTGACCTAATTTTTCGGCCCGGCATGGCCCACGTTTGAAGTTGGCCTAGAGATCATCTAGATTAAACTTCTGACCAAGTTTGGAGAAGATCGGATGAAAACTACTTGAATTAGAGAGCAGATACCATACTGAATGCTAAAAAACGCACAGTGACCCTGTGACCTAGTTTTTAGCCCGGCATTGCCCATGTTAAAACTTGGCCTAGAGATCATCTAGATAAAATTCTAACCAAGTTTGGTGAAGATTGGATGAAAACTACTTAAATTACAGAGCGGACAGCATGATGAATGTTTTAAACGCACTAAGTGACCCCGTGACCTAGTTTTTGACCCGGCATGACCTATATTCAAACTTGACCTAGACATCATCTACATACAACTTATGACCAAGTTTGGTGAAGATCCAATAAACACCTTGAATTAGAGAGGGGACACTTAATACAGAGCCATCGACAGACAGACAAGGTCACTCCTATATACCCCACTATACTATGTTTCTGGGGATATAATAGCAAATAATCAAGAAATATAAAACAAGATAATCTTGATAATAATAATTAATACTCAAGCAACAAACATATGAACCAGGTATCGCATTGTGGAGCACTAACCAGTTTTTACTGCGGAAGACGACAAGCTACATTCTGTGTGTGATGGGCGGTTGGGAACCATACCCTTCAATATGAAAACTTGCCAGCTTCTAAGTGTTCCACACAGAGGTCAGCACCTTCACTGTCTCCAGCTCAATCTCTAGGTACACCTACCTATATATGCAAAAATCAATTGAGTGAAACCACTAGTTTGATTATCCATTAGATGCATTCTTGATCAAACATTAGAGCAGTAGTACCCGTGTGATTTACAATATGGGTATTTTTACTGGATGCTGTAAAAATAACAGTTTGCTTTTGTTCACGTCAATGACCATGATAACACATTAATGGCTATAAAAGAAATAATGAAATTAGCTGAACAAACGCGAGTTATCAACAACCTATGGCATAACTAGCAAAACCATCAGTACAGTTTACAAAAAAAAATGCTTCTTTTGAAAAATGGGTTGTTTGTACAGTAACTGTAACACTATTTACTTACTTACAGTTTCGTTTCACATTCATATGCATTTTCTAAATTTTGGCATTTAAATTACATAAAAAATATGAGTGAAAATAGTTTCATGCATCGTCAGTTTTAAACAAGAGTGCCAAACTGTCACAAGATATGCCCTTTCGAAGGTTTTGGACACCATGCTCAATGCTTGAAATGCACTAAGTGACCTCGAGACCTAGTTATTGACCCGGCATGACCCATATTTAAACTTGACCTAGATATCATTTAGTATAACATCTGACTAAATTTGGTGAAGATCATATGAAAACTACTTCAATAAGAGAGCGGACACCATGCTAAATACTTGAAATGCAATATGTGACCTTGTGACCTCGTTTTTGACCCTGCATGACCCATATTCCAACTTGACCTACATATCATCTAGACACAACTTCTGACCAAATTTGGTGAAGATCGGGTGAAATCTACTTCAATTAGAAAGCAGACACCATGCTAAATCCTTGAAATGCACTAAGTGACCTCGTGACCTAGTTTTTGACCCGGCATTACCCATATTTTAACTTGACATAGATATTGTCTAGACACAACTTCTGACCAAGTTTGGTGAAGATCGGATGAAAACTATTTAAATTAGAGAGCGGACACTGCTGTGGACGCCGTCCGCCAAGGGTGAAACTATAATACGTCCCGTTTTAAAAAACGGGCGTATAAAAAAAGGAGAGCATAAGATTTTGCTGTGTGAGAGGGTGTTTTGCTGCGTAAATGCGCGACTCTCACGCTGAATGCCCGATACTTGACAGGCGCATGAATGTTGATGCAAACTACTTCAATTAGAGAGCAGACACCATGCTAAATCCTTGAAATGCACTAAGTGACCCCGTGACCTAGTTTTTGACCCGGCATGACCCAAATTCGAACTTGACCTAGATATTGTCTAGACACAACTTCTGACCAAGTTTGGTAAAGATCGAATGAAAATTATTTGAATTAGAAAGCGGACACGAAAAGTGTGACAGACTGACAGACAGTGCGAAAACTATATACCCCCTTTTCTTCGAAAGGGGGCATAAAAATAACTTATCCATAGACATCGGATGTATTTTGTAATGGGAATGCTTTGGAGATTACCATAACATTCTGTGCACACGTAAAACCTTTATGAAGAATCCTCAACATTAAAGATTTATTAATATTTTTGAAAATTAAGCAAACATTCATTTTTTTCCATGAAAGCATTACAATTATGGCTTTTTATAAGTATAATATGATGTATGAAATAGTTTTTTTCTTTTTAATTTTAAGTTAATGTTGAACCATTCAATCACTTTAAACATTGCAAGTTATTGCATTTCCACAAAGCAAATGAATCTTAGCAGGTAAATTCAATGAATTTATCATTGGTATTCCCAGCTGATAATTTTAAAAATCTGTATAGAAGTTCACCAGATGATGTTTTATGCAAAATATGTATGTTCGCACTGCAGTTTTTGAGAAGAATATTTTTAAGTGTTCATTATATATATATTATAGAAGGAAAACAAATTTGATCCGAGGGTGGGGCAAATATGATCCAATGATACTTGAACAATCTTGGTGAAGGTCCACAAGATGAACTTTCATGCCAAATATCTTTGCTCTAGGCCTTGTGATTTATGAGAAAATTTTTGTTTTTGAGGTTTTTTAATATACTAATAAGGAAATTACATTTCCCTCCCCAGTGGGGCAATTTTGACCCCAGGAACATAGTTTGAACAATCATGGTACAAGTCCCACCAATTAACCTTTGAACTCTTAAGTGTAATCTTGAGTTTGGAGATTTTGACGTAATTCATTCTTATGACACACCGTCGAGTGATGGTGAACAAATGTGCTTAATGATTTTAAAATCTTACAATGAATGACACAGTTATGGCCCGGACAAGCTCATTTATGGCCATTTTTTACTTTTGAACTAAAAGTGTGACCTTGACCTTCGAGATTTCGACATTATTCCTTCCCATGCAACACCGTCAAATTATGGTGACACATGATTTTAAATTGAATTTAATTCTGACAATGAATGACATAATAATGGCCCAGACAAGGTCATTTATGGCCATTTTTGACATTTGAACTCAAAGTGTGACCTTGACCTTTGAGATATTGACGTTTTCTTGAGCAGTGACCGGCCGTGTCATGATTGTGAACATTTATTGTAAGTTATTTGAAATTCCTCCAATCAATAACAGACTTACGCTCCAGACAAGCCTAACCCGGACTTTCATACTGACGGACTGATCCACATACACCAAACCGCCAACTGTGACAAATATGTCGAGCTCTCCATAAGTGGGCTCGACAAAAAATCGACTTGCCCACAGGTAAAGGTCCACCACACAATGTTTCATGCTAAATATCTCAGCCCAAGGCCTTGCAGTTTCAGAGTAGATTTTTTAAGTTTTTCCTTTTGGTTGCCAGGGCAACAAGGATTTCATGGAAAACAATTCTTGGAGCAACATTGAAGGAGCTTCATGCCAGGAATATTCCTGCCAGTTTCATCAAGCTTTGTCCAAAGGTTTAGTAGGAGATATTGTTTAAGTAAAAATGTTGACATATAGACACACATCGCAAAACAGACAAAGACCAGCAACAATAACTCAAGTTGAGCTATAAAGGGTACATCTCTGAAATGACTAAATCATCCTGATGACTCTTATGCAAGAACCACTGAAAAATGATAACAAATTTGATCTAATTTGAATTTCACTAAATTCATACACCAACATATGCAGACAGAAATTTGACATTTTCAATCAATTAAGGGGCCATAACAGTTTAATTTTACAATGGCTTCAAGGCCTTTCCCCAATTTGGAATGTCAAAATGAACTTTTGCATTATAGTTTATCTGTCTTCAAGGTAACAATCTGGTAAAAATATTATACATAAGACAAGTCGGTCAATTAACAGGCGAACAGCTTTGTTGTATACTTAAATAAACCCAATTTTAATGCCTATTAACTTCAAGTTTCATTCAATTCTATGCAATTGCTACTGAAAAACAACTCTGGTCTGAAAAGTAATTTAGGGTTATCTTTTCGAATCAATACTAGGCTTATTTATATTACATACCCTCAGGTTTGTATACTTGCCAGTTCAGGAGGCGTTATAGAGCGCTATCAGTTAAATGATTATTCCCCGAATATCTTTCAGGTGTGCCAGCTGGGGGCTCCTGGATCACCTTGATCGTTTTCACTACATGCTCACTCTCAGTGAAGTGGCGCTCCAGGTTTGCGTCCGTCAGGATGGCCGCACTCTCCTCTACCCTCCGAACAACCTCGCGACGGCTCTTATCCAGGCAGGTTGAGGTCAGGAAGCCTGTGAGAAGGAGATCGGCCGAAAAAAAAATAAAGCTAAACAAGCAAATTTGTTAAATTGATATCCCCCGCCAATATGCTTCTGGACACAAAAGTGTTATATTTGACACTCAAAAAAGCATTTTTTCAAGATACAAAGGGCCAAAACCCCGTAATTAACAGACTGTGTACAATGCCATTTGGCGTGCATCGTCCTCTTATCCATATATATACTCATACCAAGTTTCAATGAAATCGGCCAAAGCACTTTCAAGATATGGCTCTCGACACAAAAGTGCTGGACGGACGGAAAGATGGACGGAAGAACAGACAGAAAGACGCCAACGCCAAAACATTAATAAGTAGATGTCCAAGAAGAATGAATAATTTACATAAATCAAATCCTAAGTTTACGCTTACATTGTTCAATGTGCGGGCGTCCGCTAGACCATTCCCTCGCACCACTTCAGGAAGTTCTTGATTGCCGTTAGTGCATTCCGCACCGTCTTCAGCTGGTGAGTGGTGTTGAGGAACTGTCGTGGACCTCCATATGGCCCATCCACAACAGCATGTCACTCAACACCACTCCTTCCAAGTAGCCAGACAGGGCCAGGAACCGGTTGATCTTCATGTTGACCTCTTGTGTTTTCGACTCGTTTGCCAACCCACCTGGCCTGCTCCGCAGGAACATGTAGTCTACATATGAGTCAACGATTGAAACTGCAACAAGTATTATTGGATGATATTCTATGCTAGATGGTGAAATCGCATATAATTTAACTAACAACCAGTAATTCCAAAGTATTATAAATAAATAATATTTATCTTAAATTTTAATGTACTATATATTTCCTCACGGTTTTTAATATATATACATGTAACAATAATAATGACTATCAATTGAAATGTATATAATTAAAAAAAAATCTGGGAAAACAGGGCTTAATGCACCAAGTACTGGTTCTACCCCGAAAACGGACTCAAAACTTTACACTATATAAGCAATCCATATTGTTACTTGCAGCTTCTCCGACCATGCATCACCCTTGCATTGGGTTCCAGGCTCAGGCAGTATTTCGGCATTAGGAATGAAAAGTCCTCTTCCTCCTCCTCCTCATCCTCCACCTTCTCATCCTCCTATGCCGAGTCATCATGAGTGGCGAGTCTGCTGGTCACCTTTCCTGAAGTTTTCGCGACCTGTAAATGACGTTTAAATGTAAAAGTTACAAATCGTTTGGTATGGTTTTGTATTAGACATTGATAGAAATATGAGAAATTAAATACAAAAACCACACGAACACAATTTAACACTTACTTTCCGGAAACGGCCCTCTTGTGTAAACAAAATTGAATGTCCCAGCCTCCATTTTGTGCTCCTGTTCTAGATGACGCAGCCGGTCAATCACCGACCGGTCGCACAGCCAGCAAGAGTAGTAATTCCTCGGCTTTGTCTTCTTCACTTTCCGACCGGTCTTAGCACGTGCCTCTGACATCAACGGCTTCATGGGGTCTGCCGTCAGCGCTTGCACCCAGCGAACGTGGTCTGTTACCCGGAGGTACACAGTCGTGTTGCCTTTTACCACGCAAATGGGGCATTGCCTTGGGATAGGCTTTGCGTTTGGTGTCTGAAATATTAGTTTGAAATGTGTACGAAGCAGGTGGCTATCAATATATATGATTTATTAAGAGATGATGAGATAACGGACCCAGTTAATTGATTGAAATAATGATTATTTGATTGAAGCTGTTATGCTAGGGTAAAATACCAAGGAATGTGTATAGATATTGTTAACTTTTTTTTAATGGTGTTAAAAATGAATATTTTATTGCAATATTTGCACATGCTTTGTTTTATTTTACAAAGTAATCACTATTAACCTTAAGTTTATTCTCATGAAAAAAACATACCATTAAATAGCAATACTGATTACTTTATCTATTTGAGTGACATTAAGAGTGACCATGTACATGTATATATCAATCTATACTGTCTAACCCCCCTTGCAGATATTATTGACAGGTAAATATAATATTATATACCGTCTTATAACGATTCAAGACTTGGCCAAAATAAGGCCCCATTCCCTCAACAAAAAAGTATTAATTTTTCCCCAGATAAAAATTCACCCGACACTCAAGCAAATTAATTGCCCTAGACCCAGAATTGTCAAGTTTAAAATGTTTAAAACTAAATAGAATTGTTATGTATTTAATTTGGCGGTGATTAAAAAAACATATTATATTGTTTCTCATGTTTGGTTTAAAGTCCAAATTTTTTTTTTAATGATGCCCTATTTCCCCCGCCTCAGGGTACAGGTATCATTAGGCATTCTGAATCAACATTTTCATCAAAAACAATGATTCTTCATTCTTTACAGGCTGGGGGATTAAATTTTTAGAAACAACAATAACCTTTCAAATCGCATACCAAACGTTAAGACTTTTTAAATGAAAATGTGGATTCAGAATGCCTAATGATTCGGAATACCTTGACAAACTGTACCGTTACCCCAAACCCTGAGGTAGCTGTGGCGTAAAGGATATGGTGTCCGCCTAGCAACCAGGAGGTCACGGGTTCGATCCCCACTGTGAAAGCGTTCTTTAGATCTTCCCTATAGACACTAAGTACTGGTTCTAGGCACCGGAAACAAAATTTACAGCTTTTTCAAATAAGTCCTATGCAATCAAACTAAAATATACAGGTTTGAACTAAACCAGAGGGAGATCTCTGCATGATGCATGATAGTCTTATTTATAAGACGCGCGAGATACCAGAGGCCTGTTGGTCCACGGTCGCCCAAATCATTTTGGCCAATCAGAACACTGATCTTGAATCAGGGGAGAGGATAGGCTATAGTAAGTGGTGGTGATCTCCCCTTTCTGTTTTGAACTTGTTTAACAAGGGTTTTTAGAGAGTCCAGAGAATTTTATTCTCGTCAGTATTTTATACTGACCAAAGCTTACATACTATAAAACAGCTGTTGTTGACCAGAGACTACGTTGCAGTTTAAGAGAACCGCGTTGCGTGACATTTAATCGTTTGAAAGTGCTCGTTTAGAATTTGTAATTTGATTTCGCGACGTTACCTATTTAAAAACTGAACGTTGTTAAACTTGTTTGGAAAATCCAGGTTCGGATTGTATTTGAATTCGGGCGTTTGTTTGTTGTCGTGTTGTATTTTGAGTTTTTAAACTTCCCCAGGGTTCGTGGAACGATGTCCTTTGTTATCCTCATACCGACAATAAATAAATTTTGATTTGATTTGATTCGGGAAGCCTTTTGTTTATTCTGGAATCCGGAGAACTGCCCCCTTATTTTAAAGGTGGCGGAGAGGTGCCCCCCCCCAGCAAATCGGTAGGGGCGGAGAACTGCCCCCCCTGTCAGAATTTAGTAGGCGGATATTAGTCCAAATAATTAGACGTAAGCTACCCCGCTTACGTCTAAACGGCTACCGTCGTTTTCCTATAGCAAATTGAGTTCAACTAAAACTTCAGTTTTTCTCGTTAAATCTTTGCTAATGCATAAAATTATCATTAATTAGACATATATGTGAGCGATTACCTCTTAAATGTGTAAAAATTGTGCTTTTAAACCACTTATGTACATTTTTAAAAATAAACATACACAACACACTTCGTGTGTTTGTCGTTTATAGAATTACATTGAATTATCTTGAACGAAATTATTTTTTGAATAGGTTACACATAACCAATTGTTGTTGTACAACAAACCACATCACTTTTTAGCTTTCTGTACTCTTAAATTAAATGGAACCTATATGTGTGTGTTAAAACTACCAGTTGTATCACGGAGTGTATATTGTTAGGAGATGAATCGAGTATTTGACCCTTACTGTAGTAAATTCAATCTTATGCAAAAACTATTCATCCGATTTTATTGGTTTATACGTTATCTTGTTGCTTATTAATTCCTCTTTCAAAAATATACGTTTTAGTATATTCCCGTTGTTATTAATGGATTTATAGCGAGATAAACACAAGAAATACACATTTTATGTTTTACCACCGCGCGTTTTGCCGTATTGTGGCTATCGATTTTGTACAATTAGCGTACAGCGAAGCGCCGAGGTTATACATTTTGATGTACCCACTCACGTCTTTTATTGAATTATAGTTTCATTTCTCGGCCGATTTTGACAAATTATATATCATTAGAAAGCTTACGTTACGTAGTAAACAGATATATAAATATATATTAAGTTTTTCTTCTGATTTCGACAGCCCGGCGAGTTATAACTTTAACTTTTTCAAATATCATACCGTTTTGGAGTTTTAGAATCTAGATTTACGGTTGACATGTTCGTACTTAATACCAATTTGTAGCGTTCTTCTGATTTCGACAGCCCGGCGAGTTATAACTTTAACTTTTGCAAATATCATACCGTTTTGGAGTTTTAGAATCTAGATTTACGGTTGACATGTTCGTACTTAATACCAATTTGTAGCGTTCTTCTGATTTCGACAGCCCGGTGAGTTATAACTTTAACTTTTGCAAACATCATACCGTTTTGGAGTTTTAGAATCTAGATTTACGGTTGACATGTTCGTACTTAATACCAATTTGTAGCGTTTATATTTGGAGTTCAGTTTTAAAAATTACATCTTGCTTAGGAGAATAGAATTCTGTATACGATAGAAAAAAAAATTGTTTAAAAACGAAAGTAATTAAGGAATGAAGGCGGAAGAAAGTAGCGCGAGTTCCTAACGCACTGAACTGATGCTACGGTCTTGGCGATTATGCTTTTGTTTAGAAACCGGCCATTGAATTTCCTTTGCCATGATTATTATATTTTTTATGATATATTGTAGTATTTTGTTCACGAAACATATCAATAAAGCTTATTATAAATAAATCTTAATAAATTAACTATTTCAGCTCTTGTTTATAACACAGCAAGGGTGTTAAATTTATGATGAAACAGCGTATATAGCGGACCCTCTCGATTTTATTCGGCTTTGCATGCATACTTGAAATAAAATGGGTGTCAAAAACATTCATCGTTTGCTGTTAATTATCAACGAGGGAATTATGTATAATTATATGAAATGTTATTTACCTTAAATTATCAATTTATTAAAGATTCTTGAAAATCACGGTCGGTGTTACGCGGGTCATTTCGTATTTTGACATAAGCGCATCATGTTCAACTATTCAAAATCAGATTTTTTTTCACTGGGACGATGACGGCTTTGATTTAGACAGGCAGACAGATAGTTTATTCAGACTTATACAACAGTACATCGTCTTCAACTCAAATATATAAATTATTTTTAGACGAATTGTTAGGTGATTACACATATAGCAGTGATGATTCTGAGAATGTTGCCATGTTTCTTATCCGTGTAATCTAGAGTCCGTGGTTTGAGCATTTTTATCGCGGTGTTCAATAAAAGATATCTCAATAATCTTGTTTTTTGATAGATCTGTGGTTTTATTGCCCCTGTGTTCAGCACAAACCAATTGTCTCGTTATGATCAGATACTGTGCCGACCAATACTAAATAACACTATGGTGTCATACGCCACAGCAGGGACCTATACTTGTGATCATGGAGTCTAAGTGCAAGACTTAAAAAAGTATGTTGTTTCGCTTGCGGTTGTTAAAGCCAAAACGGGGCTCCCAGCTGGCACAGCTGCTGATATTCAGATCTGAATACTTAAACTTATTTAGACCTTATTCTTAACCGTTGCGCGTTTTACGATATCGGATTTTAGGCGGGAATAAAACTCAGTGAAACTATTCAATTTCTTACACAACATTAAGCATATTAACAGTTTGAAATTAACAATATCAGCGACATCTTTTTAAAGACTAAACACCTTTTCAAGTATCGAATTTAACATGTCAATAAAATATATTAATACCAAAAAAGGTTTCATTTAATATTGTTCACATTAAACCTTTAAATGAAAGTGTCGCTTTAACTATTTTCCGTGTCTTATTAAGCCGCGAATCGTTTGCTAAAAACAGTTAACAAAAAGGGCTACACGTTCTAATTCTTAATGAAATACAAAAATAAGTATAACATAATTAATAACGTCCATAAACACACACAGCAAGATCAAAGTTTTAATGGAAAACTAATATGACATTCCACGTAAGTTATTATTTTCGTCTAAATCGAATACTATACATAGAGAAACAATGTATTTATAACCGACCAATGAGGTAACATTATGCAACTTTCAATTTACACAGTGCTATATGGCAACAATATGGAATTTGAACAGTGGTAGTGTTTTAAGGTCTGGACTATCATTACTTGTAAGTTTGTATAAACATTTTTCTAATGCAATTAGTAAAATAATGTTTATATTTTATGTTTAATAATTTATTGCATGATTATTCTGTGCTGTTATATGAATTTGATACCGTTAAAGCTTCCGACATGAATTCATGTCGGAACGATGCTATTGCAAAATAACGTTAAACGATATGAGGTCGATGTAAATCGACCTCATATTTATAGGAGTGGGCGGATATCTGCCCCCCCCCCCCATCAAATCTGTAGGGGCGGAGAACTGCCCCCCCCCCGGTGTCATATTAGTTATTAGTTACGTAGTGAAAACAATACTTACGGGTAATTTTACGTTATCGGCGTACACATTTTATCCGGTAACAAATTAATTTAAGTACAAGTATAATGCCATTTATCGAACTGAATAACACAAATTGTCTAGAGGCATGTGATAATACTGTTTAAGGCCCTTGGTACGCATCTTCACCACTCACTATACATGAATGCCATGTAAAAGTCGTGTTTTAATAAGAGCGCGAAACATAGTCGAGATCCACACAGGAAACGCGTGCATGTTAATACTGGCCATGTGTCGCAACTATATATAGACGTGCAACTCAGTACTTATGGAGGAAAAGTTACATCGGAATTAATTTACATTATAAAGATAGTATTGACCCATGGAAAAAAAAACGTAACTAAACGTATAAAAAAGTAAATTAATAGGCAAAGCAAAGGCAATAATTTAGCTGACTTGAAGAAAAAAGTAAAGTGAAGTCGAATTAATAATCAATTTATTTATGTTGTTTAGTTAATTCATGTGAAATACAAAATAACATACATAAATACACACATTACATGCATACATACATTCACAGTTACAATCATACATACATACATTCAGACATACATTAAAAAATATATACATGCTTACATAAACGTTCAAAACATACATTCATACATACATACAATCTGCAACAGTTAGCATTTTGAGCAGATCATGTCGACATGCCAAACAAACAAAATCGGTAACAGTTGCTTTAATTAGCAGCTAATTAGGCAGGCAGAGAACTTGTTACCGTTAACGATAAGCACCGCGATCTTTTAATTGGTAGACCGGATCGACCTTAATTGTTAAGAACTTGTTAGCTTTGAATAAAGCGGCATACGGGTTTATTATATTGAACCGTCCAAATCCGTAATTGGCGAAAACAAACAAATAAATTATTGTTTTCAGCTTGCATACGGATGGATTAAATTGCATGCTAATTGTTTGTTTTGATTACGGGGAAAATATCAAATAATTCAGCCGCGAAAACTTTTTATTAGCAAAAAGTGATTTGTTTTTCTTTGTTAACATAGACGAAAATCACGTGATTATCAAGATGGCGACGTCCATGCCGAGGCAGGTATTTTTTTGCCGTTTTATAACTTTAATACTTGTACAACTTTATATTACTTTTGAAATTTCACTCAATTTCCAGACATAATAGCAAGAAAGTTACTGGCGTTATTGTCATTATAATACTCGTTTTATATATAGCCGCGAAATTTCTTTAATTAGGGGGCACTTCTCCGGGTCATCAATTCTGACAGGGGGGCAGTTCTCCGCCCCTTATTAATCAGCAGGGGGGCAGTTCTCCGCCCTATAAAAAAAGAGTGAGGGGGCAGTTCTCCGCCCAGTGAAAAATCTTTGGGGGGGGGGCAGTTCTCCGGGGGGCACTTCTCCTAGAGCCGTTTATTCTGTTTCAGGTGAAGAACATGTCTGGTGCAGCAGCGATGTTCGTGTTCTTATTGCCTGGGATTCCAATGTCCATCGTTTGAAGTCTGCATGTCCTCCAAATGCAAGGATTGACTTTCTGCCCGTATCTGGTGAATAATTTTTAACTGTTTATAGTTGAGTGTGAGACCCAACATGTTTCTGTGGCATGCTGCTTTATATTACCCCTTTTACTGTCTTAAATAGTCTATATAAATTGCCGCCATAATCTTTTGATGATTTTTGCGTTGGCATAATTATTTTAGCTACTGTCTTATACTGCAGTGGGGACGATTGAACTTTACCGGTACGCAACACTTAACATCAAACAGCGTACTCTAACCCTTAACACCTAACACATAACAACTTACGCAACACCTTATTATCCTTTTATCCTATATATTTCTTTAGTATCGGGGGCTACTGCCCCCAAACCCCCGCTTTGTCGATGGTTGTAAACAACTGCGTACCGGTAAAGTTCAATCTAGCCCTGCAGTGTTTGTTGCTGCCTTTGGAAAGGTTGCTAATTTTAATATTTATTTGAAGCTTTGTGTACCAAATAATTGTTTTTATGCCCCCGGTAGGGTGGCATATAGCAGTTGAACTGTCAGTCTGTCCGTCCGTCCGAACACTTTAATGGTCATAACTTTTTCAATATTTAACATAGCACCGTTATATTTGGCATGCATGTGCATCTCATTGAGCTGCACATTTTGAGTGGTGAAAGGTGAAGGTCAAGGTCATCCTTCAAGGTCAAAGGTCTAATATATGGCATATGTCCATCCGTCCGAAAACTAACATTGGTCATAACTTTTTCACTATTGACGATAGCAATTTGATATTTGGCATGTATGTGTATCTCCTGAGGCTGAACATTTTGAGTGGTGAAAGGTGAAGGTCAAATGTCTAATATATGGCGTCTGTCCGTCCATCCGAAAACTTTAACATTGGCCATAACTTGTTCACTATTGATGATAGCAACTTGATATTTGGCATGCATGGGTATCTCCTGGAGCTGAACATTTTGAGTGATGAAAGGTGAAGGTCAAGGTCATTCTTCAAGTTCAAATGTCAAATATTCCGTCCGTCCGAAAACTTTAACATTGGCCATAACTTTTTAAATATTGAAGATAGCAACTTGATTTTTTTTTATGCATGTGTATCTCTTGGAGCTGAATATTTTGAGTGGTAAAAGGTGAAAATCAAGGTCATTCTTCAAGGTCAAATGTCAAATATTCCGTCCGTCTGAAAATTTTAACATTGGCCATAACTTTTTAAATATTGAAGATAGCAACTTGATATTTGGCATGCATGTATATCTCATGGAGCTGCACATTTTGAGTGATGAAAGGTCAAGGTCATCCTTCAAGGTCAAAGGTCAAAATTTGCAATATTGAAGATAGCAACTAGATATTTGGCATGCATGTGTATCTCATGGAGCTGCACATTTTTGAGTGGTGAAAGGTCAAGGTCATCCTTCAAGGTCAAAGTTTGAATACATGTACATGGCTTCAAAGCGGTGCAATAGGGGGCATTGTGTTTCCAACAAACGCATCTCTTGTTTTTAAAGAAATGCTTAAAACTCCACTGAATATTGCTTCAATACCCAAAAAGATATTTTACCCTAACAGTTTCATGGTATTTACATGTACACGTCATGTATATTATTACACTGATAAAACATGTATTATGGAATCAAGCAAAATACCCTTTCTGCTGTAACCAAAATGGGGAAAAAGATTGCAAATCCAGAAATTTGACGCAACATAGAACAAGTGAGATAAATATTAACAAAGATAAGCTTGCTTGTCTCGAACATAGCAATGATGACTATTTTTCATAATATTCAATAACAAATGACAACTCAAGAAAAATTATTGCAAATGAAAACCAATTCCAAATGGAAGATCTTATTTTACTATGCAGGTGCAAAGTATGTGTCTGACCGGAAGGGCTTTAGAAAGCTGCTGCATCAAGAGCTGATGTCAGGTTGTTACGACATATTGTACCTGCATCTTGGCTCTAACGATGTTTGCTGCAAGGATAGCAATTTCTACCGGTATGTTGAACAGTAATTTTTCAGTTTTAGTTTTTATTTAACCTTTTTACCTTATCTTTATTGCAGGGAACGCACTATGCTTATTGAGACACTCGAGTCTGTTCCTGGGAAGAACCAGAACTTGGTGTTTATGGAGAAGATAATGAGAACCTCCTAACTCCCTATCACTAGGCGGACACCACATCCACTACACCATTATGCTTTTACATTGGCCTGTATTATTGAATGTCCACACCAACCCCCTAACTAGAAACCCTGGATCCGCCACTGAACAGCTTAGCAGCATGAATAAAAATGAGCTTGATCAACTTAGTATCACTTTCTTATTAGATTTTTTTGGATTGGCATTTTAATGAAATAAAATAAGTTAGTTTCTCAAATATTTTTGTAGTTGTTTGTAACTTTTTATGCCCCCGGTAGGGTTGCACATAGAAGTTGAACTGTCCGTCAGTCAGTATGTGTGTCAGTCTGTCCGTCCGTCGGGAAAAAAACTTCAACGTTGGCCATAACTTTTGCATTATTAAAGATAGAAACTTGATATTTGGCATGCTTGTGTACCTCATGGAGCTGAACATTTTTAATTGGTGAAAGGTCATCCTTCAAGGTCAAATGTCAAATATATGGCGTCTGTCCGTCTGAAAACTTTAACATTGGCCATAACTTTTTCAATATTGAAGATAGCAACTTGATATTTGGTGTGCACGTGTATCTCATGAAGCTGCACATTTTGAGTGGTGGAGGTTCAAGGTCATCCTTCAAGGTCAAAGGTAAAAAAATAAATACAAAGCGGCGCAATATGGGGCATTGTGTTTCTGACGAACACATCTCTATTTAATAATTGTTTGTGATGGGAAGATAATACAATGAGCAACTAATACCATTACCTTATTATCCCTTGCCATAGGAGGATGGATATTGTTTTGGGGTTGTCTGTCCGTCTGTCTTTCCATCTGTCCGTCCAGCACTTTTGTGTTCAGAGCCATATCTTGGAAGTGCTTTGGCGGATTTCATTGAAACTTGGTATGAGTATATATATGGATAAGAGGATGCTGCAGGCCAAATGGCATCGTACACCATCTGTTAATAGCAGAGTTATGGCCCTTTGTTTCTTAAAAAATGCTTCTTTAGTGTCAAATATAACACTTTTTTGTCCAGAAGCATATTGGCAGGGTATATCAATTCAATGAATTTGCTTGTTATTTTTAGTTGTGTGACTGAGATCCTTGATGTTGTATTCAGTGTGTGCACTGAAATACACGTGGTGCTTTGCGTGATTCTTCCACGTGATTTTGATGTGAGAATGTTTCCCCGATGGCCACTCTCAGGGGCACAGTTGAGGAACTACTGCCAGTGGATAAGGAGCGCAAACAGCATGCTGTGGGAACTGAGTCACCATGTGCCTTCTGTGAGATACATGGACTATGCAGCAACTAAACAGGTATAGGGAAAGATCTAGAGTGAAATAGGAAGTTTCTCAGCAACTGTTGCATGGAATTTCATCATCATGAAACTTAAAATAAATATATGCATCATTATACTGCGGTGGACCAATCCCAAATTCTGTTCAGACATCCTTCTTTGCTCAAGAGATATGCCTCCTTAATTGGTGAAAATTGACTCATTGAGCAGTTTTGTTGCAATTACTGGTTTCTTAATAACTTTTACATGAAATATCATGAATTTTAAAATAGATGTATTACTTTGTGGTGGTACACTTGCACGTTTTGTTGGTTTCAGCTCTAGAAGTAAAGCCCCATAATTAAAGATATCTGTCTGTGCTGTAATATGGAAGTTAATGAAATGTATTATCATTTTTTTAGAAGTTCTTGTATAAGTTTTGTCAGGATGATCATTTTGGTCAGTTCAGAGTTGTACACTCTAATTGATTGAAACTAAAATATTTTTTCATTCGTTGAGGGAAACCAGTTCATTTAATTTGCTGCTTTAATATCTTAGTTATGTTTAAAACAAATTAGTACGGTAACTATCAATAATCAAAATTTAATTTTAAGAAGTCCCTGTACTTGTCCCATGATGGACTACATCTGAGTGCTGAAGGGGCTAGGAGGTGTTTAGCATCCATACATGACGACCTGCCAAACCAGCTGTGTGTGGAGGCTGCTGTTCAAGATCCTACAGAATGGCCAGCTCTCTCAGCCACGGAAGTACCGGTTCAGGAGCATGACAGCACCATAGCACTCTTTTCGGATATTGTGCAGACTGTGAGTTTAGTGCTACAACAAAGTGGACTGCATTTATGAGCCATAAGCAAATGTGATTTATGCACAAAACTGCAATTCTGCGTCAGGCTAAAACCTTAACATTGACTCTAAAATCAAAGCGCTTCCACCTACAAATATTCATAACAATTTGATTTTGCTGTAATGTTTATATTTTTGATTAAAATAAGCCGTTTAAAAAAAGTATAATACCTGTATTATGGTTAAATAAATTGTAGGGAGCTCAACCAGAGATTCAAGACAAGGTGGATGCAAGTGAAGTACCAGTTCCCAGGGACATTAAGCCTCAGACACATAAAATAACGGTAACTTTTCTATGCATTTAATCGTACAGATATTTCATCATTCTTAATGAACATTTATAAAGTGATTGCAATCCAGTATTGATTGCTCATATGGCTTGTTACAGCCTATAATTAATGTTATGTCTAGAGCCGTAAAGCTGGGCACCCTGTCATGTCTCTTTTTTAGCCTCGCCTTTTTGCCCCTGATCAGCACCATAATGCCCTTCATTATTGGTAGCTGTAAGGCAATAGTTGGACTGCAGGTCCTATACTTTTAAAGCAATGCCTTTAATCATCAAAGAGCATTGTTTGTCATTAAGTGGTAAACATGAAAAGTTCAACAGATGTCTTTGTGTGAAAGCCAGACCATAGAGTTGATGTCATAACCATTAAGTTATATCAGAACATAACATTCTGTAATTGTATAAAAAATAAACTAGTTAGTTTATATAATTTTGTTTTCCATATTTTCACACACACAATTCATTCTCAGGTTGTCACAGCCAGAGCTAAGAGGTCTGCAACCAGAAATGTCAAAAGATATGGAAAGAAGGTAAAAAATACTGTTAATTTCAGATAACCCTCACTGTTTCATTGTGGAAATGTCCTACTAATTCTTGAAACAAGTTTTTTTTTGTTGAAAAAAAACCCACAACCAAACCTATTTTGAAAGTAAAATATAAGTAAAAGACCATATTAGTGTTATTATTTTGAGGACATCTTTCCTTTCTGTTGTCTTCTGCATATTATTATATAATTGTTGTTATTTTTCAAAATAGTCAACTTTGGTGGATGAGGTTTTGCACTTATGCCATGCCTGTACATGCATGTGTAAATTGTTTCAGTTGGCAAAGAAATGCCACACAAGGTATATAAAGCTTGATTGGTGCATTTGTTATTGTTGAAATTTTTGTTTGCATGTACATGCATGTGTTAATTGTTTCAGTTAACAAAGAAATGCCACAATGTTTAATGTGCTTCATCCTATAACTTTGAAACTTTATATGTAGCTGCACCTTGATGAGTTATACATGCCACACCCTTTTTTGTGTCACTAGGTCAAAGGTCAAGATCACTGTGAACTCTTAAAAAAAAGAAACTGCACCTGCAGCCGAGCGTTGGCACCTGCTATGCGGTGCTCTTGTTTTTATTCATCATCATGTTACTGGTAGTGAAATATGTGTGAAATAAATAGCCATAAAATACTGATAGGGAAAGCACAGTAAATAAATGCAGATTTATACATGTTATCAAGGAATAGGAAGCTTGTTTGGTGCATTTTGTTTTGTTGTTTTTGCTTTCGTTGAAAAAAATCTATTTGTTAACATTTACATGTATTATATCCTTGAAGTCATTAATTTCTGGCACATCTTTTTATGCCGCCGAAGGAGGGCATATAGTCTGTCTGTCACACTTTACGTTTAGGTTTCGAAAAATGCTCATAACTTCTATGTCGCTTCAGATAGCAACTTCATATTTGGCATGCATGTGTATATTGACAAAGCCTTTCCATGCGCACACAAATTTTGACCCCTGTGACCTTGACCTTGAACTTAGGGTCTGCGTTTAGGTTTCGAAATCTGTGTTTAAGTTTCGAAAAAAGCTCATAACTTCTATCAAGCGTTTATAGGGGGCATAAGTCATCCTATGGTGACAGCTGTTGTTTACCTATATATACATAAATGTAATGCATTCTTAAGTAGTTTCATAAAAATCACCTTTCTTAATGGAATTACATACAACATAAACATATGCCAACATAAGGCACTCATTGTTGCTTTATTTTTAGACACCCCAACAATATTTATTAGCGAGGCTGTTTTCGGAGAAAACCCGAGGTATTGTCATAGCCTGCTCGTCGTCCACCGGCGTCGTGCTAAAACCTTATCATTGGCTCTAAAATCAAAGTGCTTCCACCTTCAACTTTGAAACTTCATATGTATATGCACCTTGATGAGTTCTACACACCACACCCATTTTGGGTCACTAGGTCAAAGATCAAGATCACTCTGACAAGCTTTTGCAGCCGAGCATGGCACCCGCTATGCGGTGCTCTTGTTTTATATTAAAACTTGCTGCATGAATGCTATTACTGCAGTAACTCTCTTGTTAGTTTCATGTCAAATAGGTTTAATCGTTTTGTTAGTTTTATATTGACGGTCATTGGAATTAGTGGTCGTCCAATATTGTCCGGGACAACAAAAATATAGTTCAGACATAGTTTCCCTTTTTTACTGGATGGCAATTTTTAGCCTGAATGAATATTAATTTTACATGATTATGCATTCACAGACACTGCATTAATGATCCTGTTTTTTCGTCATGCATTAAAGGTCATGCTGCAGTGGATTTGTTTACCTTGACATTACTGAAGATGTGGCTGTTTTCCTGCCTGCATACAAGTTGAATGGCTTATGCTTGGTACTAATTTTATGACGATATGCTCCATACTTTTTAACACTTTCCATCTTGACAATTTACATAAATATTTCTTTCATAGGTATTTTCATTACTTTGGTTTTAATATAAATCAGCAGAATGTGTGTTTGATTCATCTGTGTCCTATTTGTATGTATCATAATATAGTAATTGGTTCAAGCATGAAAGACAATGATTGCCCTGTTTATATGACACTATATTTGTAGCATGCCAATTGATCTGATAGCATGGCACAATGCTATAAACAAATTTTATGTTTTCATTAAAAAGAATGAATTTAATGAAAGGGATGTATTCACATTATTTCAAATCATCTTCAAAGGTATACGCTTTTCAAATTATATAACCGGTAGTAATTTGTAGCATTTGTACTGGTAATATGGACTGATAGCATAATAACTTTTCAGAAACGCAAGAAGATGGAAGTCAAGACTGGTAAGGTTAAAAGGGAGAAACCTACCATGACGAAAAAGAAGAACAAACAGGTAAATCAATGACAGAAAGTATTCTTTCTTGTCAGATAAACAAAACTTGTTCAAGAAGATCCTTTAAAACACACATTCATCCTTTCATGTATGGTCATTTAGATGTTCTACAAATACAGTAAAACCAAGCTTTAAAGACGACACAAAGAACCTTATAAAATTAGTCTAAATAGCTGGTATTCTTACAATTCAGGTATAATTGATTATCACCAATAACCTGTTAAGCGGGGTTTTGGTGTATGTAAGTCTTCCATGTGCAAGCTTTTCAGGACCAGTCCTGGGCCTGTATTGAATTCATTATAATGTAAAGATGTTCTAAAGTATGAACCAATTGTGGTACATGTTTTTGTTTTGTTTCAATTTCCATGAGTTGTTCACAAATATTACTTAGATGCGATTTTAGAATCCTCAGGCTGAGTGGTATTTTTTAGGTCCCTTGCTACAATTGCCCAAACTGCAGGGTGTGCTGTTCATCTGAAGATGCCCTGCTCGACCATTTTATAACGAAGCATTCATCATGGAAAGTTGATAGGCCTGACACACTTTTCAATCAGGTTTTTAAATGGAACACATATTGTTGTATAGCTTTATGTTATGTAAATATACTCTTAAGATTTTGAATGAAAAAATATAATACTTTTTCTCCCCTAACAGTTTAACCTGAGGGGACTTATGGTTTGCGCTCTGTGTGTCCGTCATTCTGTGAGTCTGTCACTTTTTCTGGATCCTGCGATAACTTTAAAAGTTCTTCATATTTTTTCTTGAAACATGGATATATGGCAATATGGACATTATGTACGTCATTTCATTTTGTTCCTCATCAAAATTTCTGGTTGATATGGCAACAAATATATATAATGAAAAAAAAATCCAAAAAAATCTGATAATGGTGGAACCTGTAGGGGACATACATTGCTTGGCAATAGTCTTGTTTGTCTAGTAAGTATTGTATTAAAGGAAGGGTTATTCTATTAAAGGAAGATGAAATCAACGTGCCATCCAACATCCATTGCCACCGAGACACTGAAGAGACGCCCCAACAAGATGACAACGCCGCAAATGAAGATAAAGTCAATGTGCCATCCCACTTCTTTTTCCAACGAGACACTGACGAGACGCCCCAACAAGATGTAGACACTTCACAGCTTCTTCTTATTCTTTCAAATGACGTTGAACTTAACCCTGGACCGGTGAGATATTCCTGCCTTATAATAAACAATATTAGTGGGCAAGTTCCTTAATCAGAGGAATTTTAACCTTGTTAATGTTCTATAAATAAATAAATAATATATATATATATATATATATATATATATATATATATATATATTATATATGTGGTTAGGGTAATTTGAGGAAGGTGCTAGTTTGAAATTATTATCTTATATATTGACCATTTTCTATTTGTATGCCCCAAGATCAAATGATCGGAATATATTGTTTTTGGCCTGTCTGGTTGGTTATAAGAGAAATATAAGTACTTTACTAAATTCGAAGGTTTGTAGGCACTTAAACTTATTTAAATCATATACTCACATGTGGGAAGATTTAATTCATACAAATATTGATAACAATGATGATGAAGAACAGCAGTTATTTGATGACAATATTGATGATGAAATGCCTGTTTCGGTTACATTAAGTACTGCTGCATACAATAACTTCAATGAGGAATCTGGACTTTGGAATTTTAAGTGTAGAAGTAAACATTCTCCCAGACTTAAAGACAATAATGAGTTAAGGAAAAATATCATAAAACGTGATCAGTGGAATGATTCTAACCTTGTTCGATGTTCAGATGGCTGCCTAAAAGGACCTGTATTATTTCCAGATATTCCAGACAATACCGGTCCCTGTGGAAGCGGTTGGCTCAAGCGAGAAGATGACGATAATTACAGTGAAAATGGACTGACCATACACGAAAGACAAAGGACATTAAATTTTGCACCTGTAAAATGTGACATTCATATACGTGAATGCTATAATTCAATTAGTAAGCCATGCAGAATTCTTTGGGATGAAGGGGACTTAGATTGTTTACATGTATTAAGTAGGGATACAGCAGCAGGAGATGAAATAGGGTGGGAATTTGTATCTATGGTTATGAATTCTAGTTGCACTTTTTCCTCTTACTGCCAGTTTAAAAATGAGATGTATAAAACTCGCCACAATAAGGCTAGGTTTATGGATCAAACAGTTTTTTTTAATTTTTGGTTCAGTTGGGCTTCAAACATGAAAATAGATTATTCTAAAGTTGAAACTTCTGCTCGAGGAACATCAACATTATTTCTTTGGTTCTGTGCAGACCATGGACATTGCTATGGTTTCCACATGACTGGGGCAGAAGGAAGAAAAGATCCCGCATTATCACTCTATAGCTATTTAGAAACCCCTCCACAAGACGTGTTTTATGACTTTGCATGTAATTTACAAGAATATTGCCTAAACAGAGAAAGTGGATACTATAAAAATGAACATTTTTTTCATGACATTTTCCATGGCTACTCCCACAAATGTTCTAGTGCTTTTACAGCTAGCAGACTTCAAGGCTTTGAATCTGTAAAATCTGAAATATGTGAACAATTCAACAGCTTTATACAGTGCATTAAAAGGTTGGTCGTCAGATGTCACAGTCACATTTTTGCTTTTACCTACAATTCTTTTTAAATGAATGGAATAAGAAGAAAAAGTTATCATATGAAAAAGATAAGAATTGCTTTAGCTGGGTTAGTTTAATGTGATACTTAAATGATCTATAATTTTAAGTTCATCTGAACTTTGAATACTTACTATTGCATCTTTTGATGCTTTTTTCTATTTAAAGACTGAGCGAGTAAACACATACTATGTATTATTATGCAATCATTGTTTTGTGTTTATATCTCAACTGAGCATAAAGTGCTCAGGGTGAGCTATTGTGAATGGTCTTGGTCCGTCATGGGTCAACATTTTTTACTTAAACAACATCTAACCTCTGTGCCAATCTTAATGAAACATGGCACGAGTTTTCTTTCATGAACCTCTTTCAAAGTTGTTAAATGAAATGCATTCCATGCATAAATCTGGTTGCAATGGCAACCAAAAGGAAAGCTTATATATTTGGCATAAAACATCGTCTGGTTCACCTCCTCCGTAAATTTCAAAATATGCTATACCCAACTCACAGGCAAATTTGTCCTTATTTGCTCATAGTGAACACTTTTTTTAAATGGCCAGGAAGAGAGTTCAAGTTTATAGACAAGAACAACAGTCAGATGAGCGATATAGTGTCATCATGGCACCTTTATAGCTGAATCATTTATGAAAAATTGTCAATTATATGTTCTGTGACTTGTATGATTTGCAGTATTCATTTCGCTGTCTTCATGCACCTTACAAAAGCCATTTTATTATCAGTGTTCCTGATTCTGTTGTAGCATTTATTCTTGAAATTCGTTATTTTTCATATTTTTCCTAATTGTTATGCTCCCGAAATACAATTTCGCCGGAGCATATAGTTTCCAGTTTGTCCTTCCTCACTAGTTTCCCATAGCACCTTCAATTCTTTACCGATCTCTTTCATATTAGGCATGTAGGTACCTTGCATGGACCTTAACCTTTTGATGAGGTCACTGGGGTCAAGGTCACCAAGGCTAATAATAGATTTTTCCGTCACACTTTTGTCACAGTTTCTCATAGCACTTTCAATACTTTAACGATCTCTTTCATATTTGGCACGTAGGTACCTTGCATGACCTCTTCCTTTTGATGAGGTTTGAGGTCACTGGGGTCAATGTCACCGAGGCTAATAATAGAATTTTTTAAGGTGGTTATTAACACATAGATTGACATAGCGCATCATTGGGGAGCATCCATCAGTTTCACTGATATTCTTGTTGTATGTTATATACGTGATCATAGATACTGTAAATTTTGTCTTATGCGACATGTTTATAATGTAGAAGATGAGTACCCTGTGTTTATGCAGTGCCCATTATATAACACAGATATGATTTGTTTATTCCGCTGTGTTTGAATGAAATGGAAACTTTGGTTTGTTCAATATGTTAATGGCCGATGAAAATGACAAGCACATATTTTTGATTGCAAAATGTGTGTATGTGCATGCTAATATATAACAACTACGTAATTATCATGCAAATTAGCTGTCATTTTAATTCTGCATGCTTGTATTGCATTGTTTATTTATATCTGATAAAAATACTGATTCTTAGGTTACTTTATAAGTATGTTACTATTTTGCATGCTTACATGTTATAGGTAGTTAATTATAAAGTAATCCTTGTTTTGGTGGTATTATAATGTATAGCAGCATTTGTTCTACGAAAGTGCATGCGTGTTGCATCATATGACTTTGTTTTCTTTAACTATTCAGGTTATTTTATATAATTATGAAATTAAACTATGTATTATGGCCCTGTGGCCTGACTGCAAATAAATATTCGTATTTGTATACAGTTTTTGTAATGTGATGTATGGTGGTATCATGTTGTTTCACTTTTTATACGCCCGTATAAAATACGGGACGTATTATGTGAAACCCCTTGGCGGGCGGGCGGGCGGCGGGCGGGCGGCGGGCGGAAGGCATCACTTTGTCCGGACTCTAATTCAATTGTATTCATCCGCTCATTCACCAAACTTGGTCAGCAGTTGCATTAGTTGATATATAGGCCAAGTTCGAATAGGAATTATAAGCATTCTACAACATGTGTCATCACTTTCAGACTCTACCTGGGACATTTCAAAGGTTATCCATCACTGAAATGAATGTAATAAGTTGAAAAAAGGCTATATTTAAGTAATAAAAAATATATTGGTACATAATTTGAACCAAACTTCTCAGGCAGTTTTCTAATAATTGACTTAATCAAAGGTTTACCAAATGGAATTTTTTTTACAAAAACAAAAAGGCATGCCATGCTAACTATTAATTAAATCTTACTACCATAGTGATTTTATTTACAAATGATCAAAGAAATGAGAGTGAATTATATACTGTCTATGCTCACAAGTGAAATAAAATCGCTACCAGAACCACCACACATTTTCACTTTATTTTCATGACTCTCTGAACAAATTGTATACTATTATAGTTCTTGATACATTCATATTGGCGAATTTGGCAAGAACCAGAATGAAATGTCCACTTTGATTTTCAAAAATTTGATTCTTGAATCATTAAGATTTGTTAAAGGGCATATTGACAGCTAAAACGGAATTTTATTCTCGAAATAAATGTATGCTTATGTTCGTATGAACTTATTTATATAGTTTCTTAAAGCACAGACCTTGCTTTATATATTGTAAATATGTACATTACTAATTAACAAGAGCTGTCAGAGGACAGAGCGCTCGACTATTCAAGTGCTTGACAGTATAACGTAAGCCATCATTGAGAGGGGGGATAATGTGTGTGTGTGTGGTCATTTAATATATATTTCAAAAAAAAAATAAAAGAAAATTTGAGGGGGGGGGGAGTCAAGGTCATTCAAAAGTCAAGGTCAAA
>NC_068356.1:23566589-23677829 GCF_020536995.1 Dreissena polymorpha | reverse complement strand
TCTCTCTCTCTCTCCTATCTCTCTCTCTCTCTCTCTCTCTCCTCTCTTTCTCTCTCTCTCTCTCTCTCTCTCTCTCTCTCTCTCTCTCTCATCTCTCTCTCTTTCTCTAATACATAAACAGCTCCAAAATGTTAAATGTCGTACATATTGTGTCCATAAGGATTGCTGACTGTTCGTATGTATGAGTACTTGCTTATAATATATTTCCGAAACATGAAAAACTGCATTTCCGCAATAACGTATTTGAAACGACGTTTAAAATAATTGTAAGTACAGCATTTTTCTTAAAAGGTTTAAACATGTCAAACACATGTTTCTGCATTGTTAACATTTCACCACGTTTGACAAAACATAAATAAGACAGCATAAACAGGTAGCATGAGTGCAGTTATTGGCCTTCCGCAACACGTTAATGAAAGAATGCCTGTTCTTTAAATTGACCTGACTTTAGCGGGTCATTTTTGATATCGTCTTTGAAATACTCGTACGTTATAAGCATTACAGGGTGCAGAATCAACAGGGGCTTACACACGGGCTGGACAGATTGTAAACACACCGTTCAAAACTTTATTTTTGCAACTATCTCAAGTTATTGAAATACATTTGCAAAAAAATTAGTGCATAAAAGACAGTTTTTTTGCAGTTTGTGCCGATATCTTAATGTAAATGAATTAATCCTTGAATACGTCTGAAATCGGTGACAAAATTTCACCATGCGTGATACATAAACGTATCATGAATGCAGTAAAAAAAAAATTTTTTACAATAACACATGCTTATTAGATAAAGTAATTCTGGTGTATTCACATTGCCATAAGCAGTATAAAAATCTGTCATTTATGCACTAGTTAAAATTCTTAAGAAAAATTGTTTTAAAAAGTTATTTAAAAAAACACCACTAACCGGTGTGTTTAATCCATTAACGTTAAATTGAGAACCCCACAAAGTAGCGTGATCCTGCACCCTGATTACCCGTTATCGACTTAACCAAATGCATGCTGGGTAATTTGTCGTCTGCTATAATGTCGTCTGCTGAATTTCTTAAATTAGCATTTTCTTCGATTTTTTTTCAAAGAATACTATCAGAATAGCAAACAATTTGGATCCAGATGAGACGCCACGTTCTGTGGCGTCTCATCTGGATCCAAACTGTTTGCAAAGGCCTTCAAAATTCGGTTCCAGCACTGTAAGGGTTAACCAAAGATCTATCATTCAACCATGCCTGAGGCGAAATTACGTCTAAGCCTAATTGTATTTTGTGGATTGCTGATAACAAGCACGGATTTCTCTCAGTCACGTAATTGTTTTAACAACTGCGTTTACAACTGTTACAACAAAATAAAATAAAATACATGTCCAAAAGAGGTAACTGAACACTTGCGACATCAATTATGTTACAATACCAAAAACACTCTGTATAGCCACACGAGTGCATTTTAACAATTCGTAGTACCGTGCATTTTCATATACTTACACATTGTTGTACATTACTTACATACATATCAGCCTTCGGCTTTTTGACAATACTTTGTTTTCTTTATTTACCCGTTTTCAATATTACGTTAACGGGTAAATAAAGAAAACAAAGTATTTTAACAAGGGGAAAGAACATAAAAAGGAGAAAAGTAAAGCATATTGAATTACAAGTTAAGAGTGACAAACATTCCATGTATGTTTATGATTAATTATAATGCGTGTTAGTTTGTCGACGTGTGATGAACTCTGAATCCTGACAAGCGTTCGTCAGTTAAATTCGTGAAAAAATGATCTGGTTCGCTCTGTTGTCCGTGAATCGCAAACGTTCTTAGTGCGAGCTGCACTTCGGTTCGATCTTTGGAAAACGGACACCAAATAACTACGTGTTGCCAGGGACCTATACGTTTGTATAGGTCCCTGGTGTTGCGTAATACGTCGCAGCGTTTAAGAAACAATGAAAAGCGTATGATTTGACTAGATAAAGATGATTTTATTTAATATAAATATACTTCGTTTCTACACAAATCTTAAAACATTCAATTAAAAACCCTTTGACATGCCATAATGAGACACACACAATGTTCTTTGATTCATTTGCGACACGCCTTCATTCGAGGTCATGGTTGTGTGGCACTTTCAAACTCTGGATCGCGTGCGAAAAGAACGCAATCTTAAGTGCAATGACGATGCTTTTGCGGAAAACGAGTGGCCATAACATAACACCATACTATGGCACTGCTCAATTATATGAAGGCTCAATTTAAACTGCAACGTGTTGTTTGTTTCTGATTGCTTAATTTGAATACGTTAAAATAATTAGGATGTTAATGAAAGATAAAAATGCGCGTGCACAACATTCTTCTCCTTTGTTTCTCTTCATTGTATAAATGCCGACATAGTTTGGCGGTGCAGTAAAAATAAGGATCGTGTTCAAAGACAAATAATGGACTCACAGTAAGTAATTGCATGTAGATAGTTTTCATTAGTGTTTGTTGGTGCCTTAATTGCTATGGCATCTTGCAGCCTACAATTCGTACCTCTATCATAATAATAATAATGATAATAATAATAATAATAATAATAATAATAATAATAGTAAAGTAATGCAGTCGAAATCCATTTGCGAATAACTGAGTTATGGCAATTTTTGACTTGAATATAAGAACGCTTTTTTTGTATTTAACCACATCTTTGAACTGCTTTAACATATTTTTTTGTAACTTGGTATGAGTGTAAACATGGATAAGGGGATGATGCATATTTAATTTTGACACAAACCATTAATCAATAATGGCGTTTCAGCCATGTTTGAAATTAATATACCCTTACAAAATTGATTTCTTTATCTGTGTCTCAAATATCATATTTGCCACAGCCACGTTTACCATAGTTGTTCTTAATATTTTGAGGCTGAGTCACATGCAAGACCCATAACCCAAGATCAAGGTCACCCATTGAGGTCAAAGATCACAAAGTTTAGGAATTATCTACAACGACTTATTGAGCCTACCACGACTGGTCTTTATCAGCTCAAGTTCCGCTCAAAAGCATCTCGGGTGATTCTTAATATATAAAACAAAGTATCTGCGGTAAGGAAAATGCATTTAAAACAGCATCGTCGGGTGCCTATAAGCATGTTTTCCGTACCTGGGTTATATCGTAGTTCACTTAAGAGTACCCTGGGGACTTTAAAGTAGTACCTGAGCCGGCAAGGACCGATATAACGCTTAATTTGCCATACAGACCTACAACATCCTTTATTTCAGAGAATGGTCCAACAAATGGCTAGTGTTCATTGTCGTCTGGGTGCAGTTCACGACCCAGCTCGGCCTCTGTTTCTCGCTAGGCGCTCTCTTCCTGGACTTTCAGCTAGCGTTTGGAGCGAGTCGCTTGCAGACGGCGCTTGTACAGTCAATCATGATAGGTGTCGTGCTGTCTCTGTGTAAGAAAACGAGCTCCCTTTTTTGTGGTGATTGATAGGAAATAAAAATGTATCCTGCTTAATTATGGCTTCTTTAGATGTAATATCGCTTATATAATATGGTCAGCGCGACAGTTCTAGTCCTTTTAAACATGTTTGCTTAAGTTTCGCTGGCTAAATCTCACTATGAGTTTCATAGGCATAATATGTTTATAATATGTTTGCATGTATTATACTAGTACAATATTTACTATTATTACTACTACTACTTTCGCTGCTGCATTCGATAATTCTACTTCTGCTTCAATTGCAACGGCTTTTAATACAGATTCGACTATCCATACTTTTATTCATAATTACTACCACATAGTTATTAGTATCATACCTAGTTCTGCCACAATATCACTACTTTTCTTCGATAACCATTCTATCAATCCTACAAAATTGTTATTTGACGCCTTCTACCACCACTACGACAATACGAATACTACCTTACCGCATCGCTGTTCCGTTTTCTACCATTTCAGCGGTGTTCAGTGGCTTCTGCATCCGGAGATACGGCCTCTTCAAGGTACTACTGTGTCCCGCTCTGCTCTCCCCTCTGGGTTTAATGACGTCATACGCCGCTTCCGAGATCTGGAACATTTACATCACAATTGGCGTCATTGCTGGTTAGTGTTAGTTATGTATAAAACGATGATAACAATTAGGTAATAAATGGTGATTGTGTTTTTAAGAATATCAGCAACAACAAATACTTGAAACTGCAATAGATCCGGATTCATAAATGTAATATTCAACAAGAACACGCGACAACGACCCTCATTTTCAATAAAACTTTTCTTGTCAAATACTACCAAAATCTTTGTTCAAATGGAACGTGTTGTTGCTCGTTGCTCGTTAATTAATGCATTGATTTGCGCGCTTCGACCACAAATGGCAACAAGCGCCATTAAATATGTCCTTAACCGGAATCCGTTATGAACACAACGAAATGTGTTTCTATTACATTTGTATGTGTATTGCAGGCATAGGCATGACCTGCACGCAGACCGCCAGCTTTACCGTGGTGAGGCAAGCGTTCCGAGGGAGACAGATGATGTTGTGTCTTAGTATCCTCTCCACGGGGGCAGGCATTGGAGGCACGTTCTATCCTTTCCTTCTGACATTTCTGGTGCAAAGACTCGGGCTGCAGATGACGCTACTCTCTATTGGCGTGTTTTTTATGACGTCATCGCTTTTGCCGCTTCTTATTCGATGCCATGATATCAAGTACGCGGAAACTAGAGAATCGGATGACCCTGAAAAAGGACCATACACTGTTACCAAAAATACGAGTGGTACAGAATCAGAACCTGAAAACGGACCATACAGTATTACCATAAATACGAGTGGTATAGAATCAGAACCTGAAAATGGACCATACTTTAATACCAAAAATACGAGTGGTATAGAATCAGAACCTGAAAACGGACCATACATTATTACCAAAAATAAGAGTGGTTTAGAATCAGAACCTGAAAACGGACCAAACAATATTACCAAAATTACGAGTGGTTTAGAATCAGAACCTGAAAACGGACCATTCACTATTCCCAAAATTACGAGTGGTTTGGAATCAGAACCTGAAAACGGACCATACATTATTTCCAAAAATACGAGTGGTATAGAATCAGAACCTGAAAACGGACCATACACGATTACCAAAAATACGAATGGTGTGGAACCAGAACCTGAAAACGGACCATACACTTTTACCAAAAATACGAGTGGTATAGAATCAGAACCTGAAAACGGACAATACACTATTACCAAAAATACGAGTGGTGTGGAAACAAAACCTGAAAACGGACCATACCCTATTACCAAAAATACGACTGGTGTGGAATCAGAACCTGAAAACGGACCATACACTATTACCAAAAATACGAGTGGTATAGAATCAGAACCTGAAAACGGACCATACATTATTACCAAAAATACGAGTGGTGTGGAATCCGAACCTGAAAACGGACCGTACACTGTTACCAAAAATACGAGTGGTGTGGAATCAGAACCTGAAAACGGACCATACACTATTTCCAAAAATACGAGTGGTGTGATATCAGAATCTGAAAACGGACCAAACACTATAACCAAAAATACAAGTGGTGTGAAGCCAAAAGGAAAAGATAACATCATTAAAGCATCAACTCAAATTGCTATATGGGCGGATATAAAATCAATTATCAGTCTAGAATATATTATAATTGTTTTAGGATCAGACTTTATTGTTGCTTCTATAAATGGTTCAATCATGGCACTGCAACTTGACCTGATGAAATCAAAGAACGTAGACGTGTCCTGGTCTAATATGGTGTTCATCGTACGAAGCGTGTCCGTCATAGTCTCATCGCTGTTACCCGGCCTTGGTAAACAATTTGGTATCAGCGTTAATGTTATCTTATCGATGGCTGCTGTGATCGGTGCAGCCGGGTACCTGCTAGTGCAACTCTCTTCAGGGCATGTGTCGTTTTTGGTCGCAAATGGTCTGGTGGGAACTACTCTAGGAGCCAGTTTGCCGGCGTCGATGATCGCCATGAAGATGGTGCCCATAGAACATATGCCGGTAGCTTCCGGTCTGATGACTTCCGGGGTCGGAGTGCTGTCGGCCGCGTCCGGGCCGTTGTTCGGTAACTAAGTTTGTTTATTTTAGCATGTTTCAGTATTTAGCTAATAAAACTAAACTAGTCTTTCGAATACTGATGCCGAACAAACGATTTATTTTGTGGGATCATGACGTTCTAAGTAAGTTACTTTTTAAAATAGAGCTACCTATAAAAGCACACGTTTGTAAGTACGGGTGTAACTGCATTTTTATAGTACTGACATATTGAGCATTAATGTAATATCTGATGTATATTTCGGTTTGCTTTATTTGTTTCATACTGTTCACAGCATTTATTCGGGAATCGACGGGTAGCTACGATATAGTGCTCTACCTGATAGCGGCCATCCACTGTGCTGCGGCACTCGCCTTTCTGGGATGCTTGCTCGTGAAAAACCGGAAGATTGATAATAGAAGTGACTTCGTCACAACGAGGCTGTAACATGGTCATTGCACGCAATTTCATTATAATACCTTCGTCATGTTATACGCTGTTTGTTTTTGAAGATTTTTGTGTTCTTCTTCGTACATACATTGTATCTTTCATCTTGTATGCTTCTAATATTGGTTGATTATGGCTCAGTAAAAAAAGAGTGAACAACATCGTTTTAATGACATTGGAAATACATCATTTCTGAAAAAGAGTTCTGTATCAAAAAGGTTATCTTTTGAGGAAAGTATTTAACAACATTTCTTGAGTATTGCTTGTAAAACAAATATGATTTTAATAATGATAATAGCTAGGCGCAAATCACCAGTTTTTATGGGGTCATATTGTTGATCTCATTAAACAAAACATATGGTAAATAAATGTACAGAAATGTAAATCATGTTTATTTTTATTAAAGTCAACAACATTTAGCAAAACTGTGGCCTGTAGAGTTGCAATGAGCAAAAAACATGACGACGCATTGCACACAACAGAGGCCGTACATTGACGTATCGCAAAAGCTTACCAATGAAACTGTCTGTCCAGGTGAGATATAACGCAAACAAATAAACAAGAATAATAAATTCAGTTTATTTATACTAAATTTATTTCACAATTTATCATCTAGCGTTTAGAGAACTTTTAAAAAGCTTAATGATAATGTAACAATTAAAAATGATCTACTTGAATGACTTTTTAATGTTTCTCACTGAAAATATAGAACGTTTAAATTTTAAGTCGTTTAAAAGCAAAACATGAAAAAATTAAAAAAAATAAAATATGTGAGGACAATTTAACCGTTTGAAAAACCGTGAATGTTTTATAAAACTAAAGAATTCTCAGAAAAACGGAAATATGTCAAATACCATATGAAACTAAGCGAATACTCTGCGCGTAGAGTGTACATATACAGAAATAAAATGCATTAGATGTTCGTTCTTAATCGAGCGTTTGTGCAGCCATTTTACTCGTCAAACGTTCGTTTGCGTTCACATGATGTGTCCGCTATATGAAAATATAAGATCCAATTTAACAGAAAGCGCTCTCTGGTAAACCAAAATTTCAACGCATTAAACCCAAGAGTGAAAATAAACTTCTTGCTGTCACATGACCGCATCATTAAACCCAGTGCCAGAGCCTTTCATGACATTTTAATGAAGCGACGCAAACACATGTATATATAATCCATTTAATGTGTGCGCATAGTCAATTTCGTATCAAATAATAATATATTTTGTACTACATAAGTACAAAACTGTTTATAATGTACAAATTGAAATTTTCTCTTACTGTATTGTTTGATGATATATATTTTTATTTATTTTAAGAAAACTAATAATTTTAAACCGAATTTCATCAGGATCTTTTTTTATATTACTAACAGTTGTAATTTTTATTTATATCTAAAACACTACCCGGTAATCATTTTGAATAGAATTTCCTTTAGAATCTTTTTTATATATTTCTAACAGATGTGAAAGATTCTATAATGTATATAATCGTTGAACACTTTTAGAATTTTTAGAACTATCGTCTCTCGTAACTCTTTTAAAGTGGTTTTGTACATATATATATAATGATTCTGTACTGTTTTATTGTTTTTTATGTACACAAGTGAGACGTTAATAAACTATTCTGTCTGTCTGAAACCCTGCAGTGGCACAGGGGAATAGACCTTCCGATGAGGTTGCTACGGATAAGAAAGGTGCTACATCATGCCATGCTTCTTTTTCACACTTTTGATGAAATTCAATCAAGAATAACAGAACTTCAGCTAACAGAATCACACATATAAACTTCATTTCAATAGCGAATTTCTTTGCTGTAATAGTTATCGACTGATTTGATTCGTGGAACAGAACCTGACTTGGCAAAGCAACCTACGCATAATTTGATTTGTTTAAGCATTTGAAAAAGCAATGCGTAGAGCTGACCATGTAATCTATGAATAATTTGCATTTTAACATTTTAATGAGTAGTGTGTATAGCATTTTCAACAGTGCGCATGTTGTCTTCTCAAATATATTTTGTATTTAAAAGTTAAGAATTTTTCACATTTCCTAATAAACAAATTTAATTTAGTTTACCTGTGAAACGTCTAATGAAAAGTAAAACACAATTATTTTTTTAACCACTTATATAGACTATTAGGGCGATAATTAGAACTATATTTAGGGAATGTGAAAAGGTCTTTAAGTGAAGATAAAATCAAATCTCTGTTTGTTTCATGTTTTATGTTAAAATATTGATACAATGTAAGGAATATTTCGCCAGACCTAGCACAACTCAATGTTAGACTCGATCCAAGGTCAACGGTCTTCTGCTGTTTGTGAAGTGTGATTCTGTGATGGTGATATTTCAAACAAACAAGATATAATGGCTACGAGTTTTCTAAAATATATAAAGGAAGTGCTTAATTACCTCAGTTGGGAGCAGGTACATAGGTCAGGTAATGTATTTGAAGCAATTGTAATATATGGAACATTTTATCGCCAGCAATTCATAATTGGAAATGAGATATTCAGACTAAAACAGTGTGCGACTTACCTACATATTTGTTATTAAGAAAACAATCCAAATAAAACTCAATTCTGAACAATATAAGTAATCTATTTCTATTAAGAATGAATGGCGATAAAAAGTTTAAAAAATAATACATGATAACGTTTACAGTATATTAATAACGTATTGTAACACGTGATTTATTGGTATCTCATTGAACATGTTTTACACAGGCTACTTGATTGTGCAGAACATACACTTAATTTACATTTGTCACAGGAACTAGGGCGCTGAAGAAAGATATATCTGCCTTTGAACAATATTCTTCTCTATTGCTTCTGTGTTTTAATTATCGACACAGAATGCCGATGCATTTAATATTGGACTTATATGAAATGTCACGTTGTACTTGAATAACATAATTTTATTTACATACGTCATAGAAGCTCGGACGTTGGAACAAGATACAACTGTTCCTGTATAACATTATTTTCCAGGCTTGCCATAATGCTTTTGAATATCAACCGTACTTTCGTTTTGACAACTGACGACAGGCATGATTCGATTTACAATGTGAATCTAAATTGAGTTTTACGCAGATTCGTTCATACGACACAAAGACACTTTTTGTTTTACGGATCATTTCGACTAAGAGGACTCACCAGTCACGTAAACTATCGAATATGATACATTTTTTTATAAAACAACTGGTAGCAAGATGCGTTGCAGATGATTGGTCATTAACCACATTTTAAGTACCTCTTTTGACCTGTTAATTTTTTTCAGCTCAATTCATAATATCACTTTAATAAAATAATATTCAATCTTATTGATTTGTGACTTATACTATTTTACTTGTTTGAACATTACGAAATGATCCTTGAAACAAAATGAGTGTCTTTGTGTCGTATGAACGAATCTGCATAACACTCAATTTAGATTCACATTGTAAATCGAATCATTCCTGTCGTCAGTTGTCAAAACGAAAGTACGGTTGATATTCAAAAGCATTATATTTCTCTTTCCGGGATATTTTTGCAATATGTTGATGCTGCATTAACGAATATACGTGTATATGAAGTGAAGACACCAAAAATAAACAACGGTTGCGATAGACACCTATAAACTGTAAGATGCACATAATATCACTTAAACATTAGTTCATTTTTGTTGTTGCAGAATTTATATATGTCGTGCATTAATTTATGACATCAATCTTAACTTGTTATATCTTATTCAAATCTAAATTAGCATAAATTATATTGTTTCACATGTTTTTCATTAAATTAAACGCGTGCATTTATTCGGCTACTGCCGTTTGCATATTTTTGCTACTGACGTTTGCCATTCCTAAACGTACTACTGACGTTTGCCATATTTGTTTTCACTCTTTAAACGTTTATTTAATATCTGGTAGATATTTTTGTTTGTTTATGCATAGACATATGTAATATATGTTCGTCCGGTAAAGAATAGACAGTTCTGTAATGGTTAATTTTCGAGAACACTGAATCTTTGTAATTTTACTACTGACGTTTGCTTCTTAAATGGAAATTTGCGCCGAAGTGTTCTCGAAAACCAGAGCAACACACAAAACGCGTGATATACCGATCGAACGCTATATGCATGCCATATTGCGTGCACTAGGTCGTATAAAAGTCAGAGGATGATCAGCAAAGATATTGGAAAAAAAACTACCTTGCGCGGCTGTTTGTTGTCATAAAATGACTACTGACGTTGACTTTTTCTGGTCACGTGACAGTTTTTGTTCATTCAAAGTGGAAACAACTTACGAAATATTCACAAAATATTCTCACTTCTGCTCACTACAATAATACAGTAGGGACTCGCACATTTGTATTAGAAGTTTACAACGCGGGCTTATTCTTGATATAAATGCAATCTTAATGAATACCGTGGAGTAAACACTATCCATGTTATTTAAGACATATACTGCTGATGATAATTTAGCATGTCTGTGCGGTTCATATGACACTAATGTTGAACAAAAGAACTGGTTGTGCCTGTTAAAGTAGCTCTTACAATCAAGCTGTGCGGCTAGGAACGATTATGTCAATGATTTTGCGTATATATGGAGGTATGTAGAATTGTAATCACTTTTAATTCTTATTCAACTGTATACTATGTTGTCGAACGTACTTAATTATTTTAGCGTTTCCAGCAATAAATATTTAATAAATAGTGGAATATTATTACAACATTTGAATTAAATAAAATCATGTTTAATGTAATTGCAAATTAAAATTAATACAACCGATAATAATTATCCTGTATCGACGTTAATTGTTTTGCATTTAGTCGATTGGTATGTTGTGTTTGCATATGTATTCAACTTTACTGTCTTAATATTTGTTTATATCGTTGGCAAGGACACAGGCATCAGTTAGTTTTCACAACTTTAAACAGAATAAAATCTCACTCCACTGTGTTTGCTGACCAATTTTAGCATCGACGTTGGGCTACACATTACAAGAGCTAGTGTCCAGTCTTTGACCCGCCATCTGAACTTAAATCATCTCAGAATCCGTGTTAATAATGAGTTGCATTACATGTTTACTGTTGGTTCTGGTCAATGAATAACATATTGCGATTTAACCTCGGTTACTTGATCATTGTATATGTGTATAACTTCATTCAAATTTGATATGGTGCGGTACATTTTGTGTTATGCTTCCATTTATAAAGAAAATATAGTGAACATATGGCAAACGGTGCTACACATTTTCTTTTAAAGATTTAATGTAATATTGTCTTTTTTTATCCGATCTGCATCGTCGCAAACGTGTGCAAATGTAATGAAAGTATCTATTGCAGTGACTGACCCCGTTCTAAGCTCCCTGTAAGCTCATCAGTACTCCTTTCATGTTGTACAGGGACATATTACTCGAACTGTTCCGGTATTTTGGGAGATTTTTATTGACAACAGTCGAACCAGTCTATGGAGTAGTATGTCATCATACAAGACCATGTATGCGGGACTCGACACTGTTGAGGACGTGTGTGCAAAGTGACATCAAAGCAATATGTTAGAACGATAGTCACATATTATTTTCGTGTTGATTGAAGGAAATTTTTTTTAAATGTAATTACTAGGACAGACCATATTATTTTAATCCCTTATGTTACGTTTCAAAATAATGGAAATATTTAAGTTTTTTTCCTAATATAAACGTACGATAAGCCAACAAATGTTCTCAAGTTCCGATTGCATGCCCATAATGCCGGATGATAGACATGCAGGTAAGTATTCCTAGCAATGTCAAATGTCAATCTTAATGTAATTCATGAGGGCGGGGGGGGGGGGGGTCAAGCGAATCAGTGGCAGTGGGAAATAATTAACAAATAAAAAAGCACACACTTAAATGCTATCGATATATTAGCTTATTTTAATTAGCTTATTTTAATTAGTATTATTATGTTAACATTTCAATATCTTGTATTTCAGTTCCAGGCTGTTTCAGTACACTGTACAACAAGAAAAACATACCGAATGTGTTTGAGTATAAGACACACGATGTGTGCGTCTTATATTCCAGTGGTTTAATTAAATGACACAATCAACACAATTTAAACCAGAATTTCAAAAAAGAGTAAGACTTGCAAAAATGACCGACAGAAAATCATTACTGGTAATTGGTTTGGCTGTAATCATTGAACAGTTTTATCTTAGTTTATTTTTACATAATACTAAACGAAAAGTATTTGATATACGTACGATGTGGCGCACCTTATGTTATTGATGGAATTAGTTTAATAATTTAAAACCACTAACGACACAAGTTTTATTCCGATTCATTTATTTTACGATTTTACTTTACGATTTTCCGGAGAAAATGGCTCACAGGAACTTCAGTTGCGAATGGTTTTCAATCAGTCCTGAGTTAATAACTCCGTGTCACTATCAGTCGATAATTTCAATGGTTTTATGGCAGTGTGTTGGCTATTTATACAAACCACATTACTGTGCCCATACGGTGTACTCCTTCACGATACAGTCGTGGTCACATACTAAGGAGATTGATCATGGCTATAGGGTGTAATCCTCGTATCGAAATTGTGTTATTGAATACATGGCACAAGAGTAATAGAACGCCGTTAAGAACGGCGTCGTGGCGATGCGCCACACAAAAAGAGCCTGGAAAAAATGAAAGTAGGGTAAGAAGGGTGTTTTTTCCAGAAACGTTCTTACGATGCAAATGTATGTCCCAGTTTAATACGAAAGGAAAATGACATGGAGAATTCTTTAATTTTTTTAAACATACTTTTAAAAATAATTTATTTATATAAAGTCTCGAGTTTAGCAAAGTTAATACTTTATTCAGCGATTATGAATGAATTCTACGCAAATGATTTAAAACTCAACCAGGATATCATAAACAAGTTTAGGAACGGCGCACGCAATAGTGTCGGGCGAGTTAGTAGAAGAAACATCTTTTAATAGATATACTTCAATTTCAGCAGTATAATGATGAGAGCATTTTTTGTTACGACCAGAAAGTACCGCATGTACGAATTGCAGCTAAAAAAGATGAAACCCAGTAATAAAAAATGAAAACCGCTAATATATATGTGTGACCGTGGTTATACATTTACCAGCGCGACTTTATTTATAATTTCAACAACGTTTAAAATTTGTTACTGCGGTATATTTGTTCCCAATTATCACAGGCCAATCATCAGACCAGTCTGATGACAGTTTTTATTATTCAAGATATAAAACTTGCATCGATCCATATAATAACTATATAACATTATAATAAGACATAATTCCATCGGTCAAAGAAACATGTGCTTATTTTCAATTTTGGATCAGACAATATGTAACAAATATATGACAACTGTTATGAAGGTATAACATTGTTTATAAAATGTGACAAACATACATTCGAACGAGAAAAACACACACTCCTGAGTAAGAAAAGTCTTATATTATCGTATATTATTGACACTCATCAGTCAAACTCAGTTAAATAAACCGACCCTGTTAAAGTTCTTCATCAGTAACTAAGAAAAATACGTATATTGATTTCATAGCATTTAAGATAGGTGATGATGTCTTAGCCCTTAATGGTCAAGTTGTAGTACGTTAGATTAAGCTTCTAAAGGTTATGCTTTCCCTTTTCTTAATTTTTATTTTTATCATTTGTGATTTCTAGGCTAGGTTATAATTTACCGAGATGTAAAATGATTATTAGTACACCCACATACAGCCAATAACAATTTAAAAACAAGATGCGTTTGTTAAACACTATGCAGCTCCATGAGAAACACGTGCATGCCAAATATCAAGTTGCTATCTTCAATATTGCTAAAGTTATAGCCAATGTTAAAGTTTGATGCAAACAAACCAACAAACCAACAAACAGACAGAGCAAAAACAATATGTTCCCCAGTATAGACTGGGGGACATAAAACACACCTGTTAACAAAACCATATCGCTTCCCCGTAACGCCGGTCTTTCATCTATACTTTTACAAAATACGTATGTTTTCTCTGAAGAAGATGATAGTCGTGGTATGAAGGATAATCTTCATCTCTTAAAACAACATCATAACGTCGATGTTGTATTTATGCGATATTTATGTTTACACTGCGACTTCTAGGCGACCATACATGCAAGTGGCCGGAATATAAACAAAAAGTAGGGTCACTGAAGTCGGTAGGCGTCAGTGGACCGTTTCTATGCGTTACTACGACACGTCTTGTAAGTCTGTTATACGTAAATGTAGTTTATTCCGTTAGTTTCGCGCTGGTTTTGCGTTTAAAGTATTGTTGGGCAATCCTACGGCATTGTGAACGAATTGACCAAAGGAACGCAATCAGAACACTAATGGTGTACAGGTTTCAAAAGTCTGTCTTGAAATATTATATCCCAATGATGTTGAACATATTATAGTGATGACGTTTCTTCATCGTAGCATTGAGTGCTATTCAAGATATTTCTTTGTTGTTGCTTTTTAATATTGATCAGTTATTTCGGCGCAGCAGTATATGTGTCTTATTGCCGGATATATTTCATATGCAAGTATAAGTATTTTTCCTAAAAAAAAACACACTAATATATTTGTCGCAAAACTACTATGTAACTTGTTTAGTAACAAAACCATGCAGACATGCAAATGTTTTCTTCACCCGTTTTACATCTGGAATAGTTGTGTAATAAATGAGAAGAATATTATTTGTATCGATACGCATTGTGAAATAATGAGTGTCATTAGTTATTTCAGATTGTCTTTTATACAAGAAGATCGAACTGGTAAATAATGGATATATCAATGATATGTATAATTTACATTGATGAATTACACTCAGAAGCCCACAACTGATCTGACTGGCAGAGGATCCCTATGTCGCCGTCCCTCATTTCACCCAATCGGCCTGACGGTCAAGGAATGATGGTGATGATTTTATCGCAGATTGCAGATCGTCCACCTGGCGTAGTCATCAGGCGGAATGACCTCCGTAAACAGTAGACAGCTGTTCTGGCTCATTAAGAAAACAGTTGTGATTTTTTTAATTGAAAAATAATAACGACAAAATGTTTACTGGAACAATTTTATTACATGTATTATAATCCAAACCCATTTTTAAAACGTTGGATAAAACCTCCCCAAAGACCGAGGTCCGAGGATTCCTTGAATGCGCTAGAATCATTGACGTTTTGAATGTTACGTCTGACCTAACGTATCTCATCGCTGATCGTATACCGAGAACAGTCATCAGGCGGGTTGATCTCCGCGTACCGCGAACAGTATTTCTGGCTGCTACTTGAGCCGCAGCACTGGTTGTAGCCATCTAGGAGAAGTGGGGCAATAGTGGTATTTTCAAACTCTGCTCCTATTGCAGCTGGATACTGTGTTTGTAATTTGCTGAACCTGAAATATTTGCGGTAAATATGGAAAGGCATACACGTGAAAGGCGGTTCGAAATATTTCTTTATTTTTATTATTTTAAAATTGTGGGAAAATTTGTCACAAATATACAAAGCACTTCCATCAATATGTTTGTTGGGTATTACAGAATGTAAAGGTATAGAATAAACGTTGAGTCGGACTTGAACGTCTTAATAAAAAACGTGTCTACATTACAAAAGATAATATTCAAATGCAACATATTAAACTTTTGAGTTTTTTTTTTAATGCAACATCTTATTCATTTCTCTGTTACTCTCCAACTACAAGCATCATGTGGCTATGCTTTATTAAAACAAAAACGCTTTTTGATATGAACACGTACATGTAGCAGCATCTCTGTTTGATGCCATATGCACTGAAGAACCACGACTCGTAACACGTCAAGTGACTGCCGAACCCGGGACGTAGTGAGTCATTGCGGGTGAACGTGTAGTCCTTAAATACAACGCAAAGCAAGCTCATGCATGATTGTATTGTCTATATTAAGTTCCCAAACATTCACGTTTGGTTAGACGATATATAATGGTGCTACTTACTTCCATCATCAACACCTCTTGACAAGGGCACGGAAGTGCATACACCAATTGCGATTGAATCCAAGATTTGAGCTGAACCTTATTGTCTTCGTAAAACGTCTGACATATAATTTCATTCCTCATTGATTGTGTTATAACAGTTACATTATAGAGCCACCTTCCAGCAAAACCTGTTAAGTCCAAAAAATGCTTTAGAGCAAGTTTAAACTTAGCCGTCGAACACTTAACAATAATCAAGATTAGTATGTTTTGCATATAAAAATGTTGTTTTTTAATTATTGTTGTCTACCCTTGTTAGGTTCACACAATAATTACTGGATGAGCTAAATGTAATTCTCAGAAAACACACATTTATTATTTTTTATGTTTGATGAACAGTTACCTGGCTGCACATTGGATCCTTGATTTAGGAGAGAGAAGTTATATCTGTCAGACAGAACGATACCCGTGTAATCTGGATTTGTGTAACCACTAGCAACAGGGACTTCCGGTAATGGTCTGATACTGAACTGTTCGTTGTCGTAGTTAAACATGATGTAGGTATACATGCCGTCTGACACAATAATGCACTGCATCGACAGGTTCTAAAATATTCAACGCGTAGCGTAATGCAGAACTTATTAGGTGCCAATTGAATTTAAGTTTAAATTTCGTTTCAAATGCGAACCTAACTTTCGTTTAAGTTTGGTTATTCAATGTACAAGATCCATCAAATTTGAGTCAAGCAATAAGTATAAAGGGTTCGCCAATAAATCACCCTGAGTCTATCTTAAATATGAATTCAATACACATGATTTTGCAGGCTTTTATGCCGTATTTCGAGTATTTTAACTTGATATATGACATTGCATGTGCTCTAGAGTCAACTGGTATTTGCTTTCTTTCATAAAAAATCCAAGCAGAAGGCTGAATTTCGTTAAACGAATCCATCAATGTAAATTTTTCTAAGTTGTGGTTGTATGCTTTTTAAAATTTAATCGACACATTGAAACACTGATATAATCCAAATGCGCGTGTTCGTATCGGTTCATAAGGGCTGATTTACATGTACATACATTTTACTAACGAAAAATCGTATGGTTATACACGGTCACCTTTTGATAAATTCAGTCATAACAAGGTAAACTTTTTTTAAATAATTTGTAATACCCAACGTATGTTATTATATTTCGATGATTTTGCCACGAGAGTTATGTACAACTTTCTCTCAGTCAAAACATTAGATAAGGACGGTTATTACTATTCACATGACGGTAAGTAAATGCCTACCATAATAATGCCCCGGACAAGTCATTTAACAATATCCGCAGTACCGATTAGTTTGAGGGACTTACCATGTACCAAATTCAGATACAATCTGGTAGGTTTAGAGTACGGATTTTTTAATGTTAAAATGAACATGTGAAATATCATTATTAATAAAAATAGAAATACATGCCTTTGACTAAACAATTATAAATTATAGACAAACAAGCGTGTGACTACGTTACAATTTAAAATTTATATAAAAATAAATATATTTAGTTCATTGATATTCTGCAGTCACATTATCATTGTGTGATTTTAATTTAATTATCTGGACCTGTACCTGATGCTTAACGAGCTCGTATCCGGGTTCGTAGGGCGAATGAACTGTCACGTGCTTCCAAGTGGCGACCAGTGCGACACTGACATTGAAATCTGTCTGATTAATGTATTGACGAACGAGGTTTCGAATCTTCTGAATGTCAACCGTGTCATTTTGGCGGTCGGTAAAAATGTGGATCCACAGCCCACCATCTGTTATATTACTGCTGTCAATATTTGTCCATAAAGGAGCAATCACTTTGTGGTTCTGAACAGCTGCCATCCATTCAGTGGCATTTTCACCTCCGTATTGATTGTAGAGAGGTTGAAAATCAAGCGATACGAAGCCGTTCATGTTTGGCTTAAATAAATGCATAGCGAAAGCTTAACATAGGAAACTTATGGCAGGGCATATCGATGATGGTGTATGGAAACGTTTTTTACTATCCTGTGCAAATAATATATACGTTACCTTGAACCAATGGATATATTCCCCGAAGTACGGCAGCCTTGTTGAGATATGGTAAGCATCTATAATCATATTGTCACCGTTGTATCTATCTCCAGGTGCATTGAAGTCAAGTAAAACTGGTTCTGTAAAAACGTGCAACGGAACATATATTCATATTTTTTAACGTCTAATGTATGAATCAATATACTTTTAAGTGAACGCAATATTTTGTTTGCTTGCAGATTAAAACCATTTGGTACTCAAAAGGCACGAGCTTTAAAGGAGCTGTCAACCAGATTGACGAAGAAAAGAAAAGTTCTCAAATACCCTTTTTATTAAATTATTAGTTTATATTGATTAAAATATCACGACTGGTATATTACATTACTTGAAAAAAAGTTGTTAAGTTTTCATATTTTAAGTATATCCGGTAATACAATTTTACTGGGTATGTGTACCAGGTAACTACAAGTAAAATTGCGCATGCGTAGTGAATTGTATATAGTATATATAAATATATATATATATAATGATCAATCTACTTGCGTTATTTATAGTGTGTATTTCGCGATGTACTTTCGATTTCACATCGTTATATTTTATTTCCGAATATACTGAAAATATAAAAACTTAAACAACTTTTTTAAAGTAATGTTCTATACCAGTCGTGATATTTTAATCAATATAAACTAATAATTGAAAAAAAAAAACACCGTATTTTAGAACTTTTCTTTTCTTCGTCAATCTGGTTGACAGCTCCTTTAATGGTGTTCACATTTTATTATGGCTGATCTTGTATGTTGTTTTTTTAGTTTTATAAGGGTGATCCAGCAAGCAATATCTTAATGATTTATGAAACGAATATCAAGGTTCTTGTCTCCAACCAATACCAGGATTTTATGATAATTTAAATAATGCATTCGTCTTTAGTGACAAAATATATCGTTTGCATACATCATATGCAAACCTACTAAAGCACCCCAGATATGGATTTCCTTGAGGATATCCATCCGCACATGCGCATGAGTAACCACCATAAGAGTTGGAACACACCGCATGATGACCGCACGAGGCATTGTCCTCACATTCCACGATATCTGAAATAATATTAATAGTTACATTCAATAGCTTTACATATTTTTCTCTGTTCAAAAGTTCAATGACCTATTTATTTATTCTTAATTATGTTAATCTTAAAGTTGGTAGATGAATCTTCTGATCATACATATTTCTTTTCGATGGTAAAATAAGCGCGACGATTACAATTTCATAATAATAATGGACTACAAAATGAAACCCAACAAAATCGTTGTATGAATACTGTTTTACGATTCAAATATCGTCACGTGGCAGGACAATTAAGACCAAGAAATAACTGTATATTTTGTTTACAGGTTATTCACTAGCTTTGTATTTATTCAGCTCATTTCATATATAGCATACAAATTAAATAATAAATTACTTTACACTCACGAAAGCTGATATCAATTGTGGATGCTGCCGTTTTCTAATACATATTTTCATTTCAAAACAAGCAACAAAAACACAATGTTAAATTTAAAGTTTAAGTATCCTTTGAAGATAAGAAAAAATATGGACAAGGCACAATTTGGTAGCATGTTCTTCGAGCATAAACAAAGTATTGCCCCAGGTGCTTAAGCATCAGATTATTTGTATATGCACTTAGAGAATCCCTCTTTAATGTCAAACACTGAACAAAACACAATCATTAGTGAAAACAACTTTGGTCAGCATCTTGGAAATGTCGATCCAAAACCTAACATTGGGATTTTGAACCGGGTAATAAGCTCAAATGCAAGTTTGCTTACCGTTTGATTTATTCACATAATTATTTAAGTAAAATTATTTCAACACAACTATAGGTTAATAAACACTATTGCTAAATGTTATTTAACCTTTATGACTGGCTCTTTATACAAAATACATGAGCCCAGTGTGCACAATACGAACATTTTATCAGTTAGCACACTATGTGCTTACAAGTAATTTAAACATTTGAAAATTTACAGTTATTTATGAAAGGATGCTCATAATACACCTTGGTCCATTGTTGCATAAAAGGAATTATTTTAACAAAACAAACATGCATTTTTAAACGAATATGGCAGCGAACCTGTTTCACAGCTTGATCCAGTGAATCCCTTGTTGCAAACACACACGTATCCCCCGTCGATGTTCACACACACTCGTGTCTGGTTTAATGCATGTCTACAGTAAAATTCTCCACCAAATGAACATTCGTTCAGGTCTACAATGGAAACAGATTAGTAAGCGATATTCAAATATATATATATATATATATATACTTTCATACGTACATACAAACATACTTTTAAATATCAGAACACGAATTGAATGCCTAATGTCATGAAATCGACATACCAGCACATCGTTTTCCCCCAACACCATCCAGGTCTCTGTAACCCGTCTCACATTTGCACGCAAAGCTGCCTTCAGTGTTGGTACAGTTGGCATTGTAGTTACACGTCGTCTTATTCAGACACTCGTCAACATCTGTTGAATCATATTGGGTTTCGCATGTGTACCAATGAGTGGAAATGATTGGTGGACTTTATTGACTATATTAAACATATATTATAGAATCTAACGTTTTCTACATTGACATTACATTTTATTGATTCATATTAGCATGAATACATGTCCTTTCCGTGGTTTATTTGATATACTACAGATAAAAGATATATTACCAAAACATATCGGAGCTCCACCATTCCAATGTCCATTTTTATTACAAACGGTCATTGTTTCGTTGTATGTGCTGTACCCAGGGTAACAAGTATACGTAGCATTTGAGTTGAAAGTTGTCACTGGTGCGTTTACTACTGACAATTTTCCTACTGGTGGTGGACCACAATCTGTGGAATATAGCTAACCCCATTGTAAATATAATATGTGTTGATTATTTTATTCACTTTATTTGAACTTCTTGACGGATTGATATTTGTTATTGTCGATCATATTTACCATGCATTGTTTAGTTACATTATTAACCTATGCATATTAAAATAGTATACAAAGCGAAAACTCTATTACTTTTTTGATTTGGGTAATTCAAATATCGCATCGTAAAGTAACTTTGCATTATTATTACTTTCGAACGTGTCCTATCATGTGCAATGGAATTGTTTAAACTAAATTTTTAATACACTTTATAAAGCGTCGTGTAAAATGAAATTTTAAAAAGAGAAATATAAATCATTATATAAACAAACTAGAAACAGGCGTTTGTATGCGTGTAATTATAAATTATCCGATTCACTAGTGTTTTGTAGACAAGCAACATAAAACTAAACTGGGTGTATTTAATATCAGTTACAATTTTTAAATACCTTTTCGTTCGCAGCCTTTGGAGGCTTGCCAATGACCTGCAGACGTGCATTGAATGTCCTCTGATGTCACGCTATTGTTGTATTCCTTCTTAACTCTGTACCCTTCGATACATTGGACTGTGGCCGTGGACAAGTAGAAAGTACCATTCAGATAATGTACTGTAGAATCCGTCAGAGATGCCAGGTTGCCACAGTCTGAAAGCATCAATGCAAATGCGTGTCCTGCATATAGCTTGCAATCGATTCCTTTAATTGTTCATGCTGAATACGTTTAACAGGGTGATGCAAATATTAAAGTTACATAAACAATAGCTACATAAATAAATATCCGATAACGTGAGATCAATTTTTAGGTTAAAAAGCTACCGCAAGTAAATTTAATTAATTAAACGATTATTAAGAAATCGTTTTAAAAAGTGTAACTCAATTTAGCTTGCAATCTCTTCAATAGCAATATTGAGAAAGCAAAGCTGTAAACCTTGGAAACAATAAGTCAACATATATTAAACCTACATTACTAACAAAATCTGCCTTGCGCAATATAACTTTTGTCATAAGTATACATTACACATTAAAATACCAAACGTACTTTTCAGTTCGCAACCATTGGAGACTTGCCATAAACCTTCCGAGGTGCACTGTATGTACTCTGTTGTAACAGAGTTGTTGGATTGGTTTCTTATCCTATAGCCTTCAGTACATTGGACTAGGGCTGCGGACAAGTGGGTTGTACCATTTGGGAACTCAACTGTAGAATTATTCGGATATGTTAGGTTGCCACATTCTGAAATAATCAGATACATCGCGCGTCTGAAATGTTGATTTTAAAAGAGCAAACGCCCTATGTTTACTTGCTTAATACTCACAACTGACGAAAAACATTACAAAAATCATTTACACAAATAATTTGGTATTCTAGTATTGCTTTATTTTTTTTGGTTGGAAATTTGTCAAAAAAGGAAAGCGCTATAATCCCATTTATTCGACCACTTAGTACATCTGAATCGATTATAACGCTTATAAGGTGCAAACCAGTAAAATGATTATCATGAAACCCAGACGGAGCATGTGTTTGTATATAAGTACCTTTATTCGTTATTCATTATTTACTTGTAATACACATGTATACACATGGGTATAAAACGTCATTTCTATTGGAAGAAGTGCGGATTAAAGTTATATAATAAATTACTTAGAAAAAACATATATTAATTATACAATTTTCATTTAAATGTTCCTTGTTTTATATACTAACGTGAATCGTATGTTACTTGATGATTGCAAAACTAAGTTTTATCTTGATAATTTTGTAGGTGTATTATTATCCCTGTATTACAAAAGTCCAATAGATACCAAACTATGTGGTCATAACAACTGGTAAATACCGTTCGGTTCGCAGCCAATGGAGTCTTCCCATCGACCGTCTGACATGCACTGTATGGTTTCTGTTATGATGCTGTTATTGTGTTCCTTCATTAATCTATATCCATCATTGCATAGCACTTTAGCCCTGGACAAGTAGTCTGTACCATTCAAAAACTCAACTAAAGAGTTTATTGGATATGTCAGGTTGCCACAGTCTGAAATAATTAATAAGCAGATACATAGCGCTGGTGTTCTGTCACCAATTCGAAAACTATAATGTTTCCTCTCCTGTGTATTCGACACAGGAGTCTGAAAACTCCATATAGGTTTGTTTTAATGTGAAGACATTATTGCATAACGTGTTATTTCATTCATTGTCCGACGTCTTGAGATTCTAATTAAATATGACCAAGCTATTATATATACCATAAACAAAAGGAGTCACACTACATATAGCTAGATTAGATTAATTTTATTCTACATTGCACAATATAACATGTGACATTTGTACAGATTACACTTCAATGCAACATACCTTTTAGTTCGCAGCCATTGGCGACTTGCCAAAGACCTGTTGACGTGCACTGAATGTACTCTGCTGTAATGGTATTGTTAAATTTGTTTCTTATCCTAAACCCCTCAGTACATTGGATTCTGGCTGTGGACAAGTAGGTTGTACCATCTTGAAACTCGACTGTTGAATCATTCGGATATGTCAGGTTGCCACAGTCTGAAATAAACAGATGCATAGCATGTCTCTAATGTTGTTGTTTAAAGAGTAAACGCCATATGTTTACTTGTGGAATCCAAACAAGCGATGAAAAAGTAATGGATGTCAAAAAATTTGTTTAACACTACAAACGATGCTTACATGTTAATTATAAAAAATAAGGGAAAATCATAGAATAAAAACGACAAATAAAAGCGTTAATTCGAGATGCATTTATTGAATATCGCTCTCAAAACTCTGGTATTCGAATACTGCATTATTGTTTTATTTGAAAATGTGTCCAAATACGGAAATGAAATTGTATAAATCCATTTTATAAGAATAATTCATTCAAGTAAAATGATCATTATGAAACAAAGGCGGACCAAGCTTACGAGTATTAGTTTCTGTATCCGTTTTTCATATTTTCTTGTATCACATATACGTGTCTAAGCAAAAAACCTGTTTTATTTTTTTATTATCATTATATATATGTGTATGCTAAATAACAACCGAATAAAAGGATCAGCGATGTATACGATGAATTAATTTCTTTTTAGTTAATAAATTCATCAAACATAAAGGTCATTGTCAAAAAGGAGGAATATATATTTACATGCATCTTATGCAACTTGCTTATTGTAAAATATAGTATAACTTGATAAGTTTGTATGTATAATAGTATCCATGTACTACAAAAGGCCCAAATATACCGTAATATGTATTCAACTACTGGCAAATACCTTTCGGTTCGCAGCCAACGGAGTATTCCCATCGACCGTCTGACATGCACTTTATGGTTTCTGTTATGATACTGTTATTGTGTTCCTTTAGTAATCTATATCCATCGTTACATTGCAATTTAGCCGTGGACAAGTAGGTTGTACCATTCAGAAACTCAACTAAAGAGTTAATCGGATATGTCAGGTTGCCACAGTCTGAAATAATTAATAATCAAATAAATAGCGCTGCTGTTCGTTTAGCAATTCGATAACTGCTATAATGTTGCATGTCCCATTGATGGATTGATTGATTTTATTTGGTAAAAATATGAACATAACATAGTTACTACATAATGCAGACAACATGAAATATATTATCACATCAATATACATCGTAAACCATGGAATGCACACACAATACCAAGGATAACACAAAAAGGAGAAAAATGATTATCACTTATTTCCATTGTGGTCCTTGATATTGGTGGCAGTAACCATGAAACAGTCATAAGTTACATATTTAATAATGCATATGTATCAAATATGTACTGTTTAAAATATCAAGTATATTACTGATTAAGTTATGAACTCATATTATCATATGTTCATTATATCACAGACGTTGCTTAAGAAAGTATCACATTGCATATGTAGTTAATGAACACCCTTTGTAGCACACTAAGAGTTTGAGAATAAATATTAGATCATTGATTCATAATGATCATAAGACTTAAAAAAATATTACAGTTTTTAAAAGAACATAAAATACATACTAAAAATTATACTATACAAATCTATAAAGACTGTAAAAAGTTTTTTTTTATGGCACCCTTGAACTGGTTAGGTTTAGTTACATCCTTGATGTTTTGAGGAAGATTGTTCCATAAACTAATACCATTGTTTGTAAATGTTTTAGAACCAAAACTACCTACTCTTGGTTTGGAAAAACGACCAGAATCTACAAATGTAAATTTTTCAGCAAAATGATCAGATTCTGGCTGAGCTACCATATTGGACCTAGTACAACGATTATGCACGCCAGACAATGGCTTAGAATGCTCACCCATGTACTCTGGTGCAAGGCCATTTTTAACCTTATGTACATGACTAAGTATGATCTGTTCTACTCTTTTTGAAACAGGCAGCCAACTTAAATATGAAAACTGTTCTTGACCAACATGGGATCTGTTATCAATATTCAGAACAAACCTAATCACCTTGTTTTGTGTAGTTTGAAGCCTAGTTTTAAGTGACTGAATAAGACCAGGGTACCAAAAGGATGTTATGTATTCAACAAAGGGGTCTAACAACACAATAAAGGTTGTTTTTGTTAAATACATTTTCTTAAATCATAAAACACTAAGCAAGTTATAAACACGAAAAACAGTTACATGATATTTATAGAAACAATGTGAAGACATTACTGCAAAACGTGTTATTTCATTTATTGTTAGACGTCTGGAGTATCTAATTAAATATGATCCATTTAATATATTATGTTCAAAAAGGAGTCAAAATAAATATAACCACATTGGATCAATTTAATTCTGCATTGCGCAATATAACTTTTGCCGGTTGTATACATTAAACTACAAATGAAACGTACCTTTTAGTTCGCAGCCATTGGAGACTTGCCATAGACCTGCTGACGTGCACTGAATGTACTCTGCTGTGATAGAGTTGTTGGATTGGTTTCGTATCCTAAACCCTTCAGTACATTGGATTCTGGCTGTGGACAAGTAGGTTGTACCATCTTGAAACTCGACTGACGAATTATTCGGATATGTTAGGTTGCCACAGTCTGAAATAAACAGAAGCATATTATGTCTGCAATTTTGTTGTTTAAAGAGTAAACGTCCTATGATTACTTTTGGAATCCTCACAACCTATGAAAAAGTAATGCATGGTTAATAAGTTGCTTGATTTTACCGCAAACAAGGTTTGTCTGTTAATTATAAAAAAGCAAACATAATGTATACAATTAAAACATAAAGCCGCCTTCATTCAAGCTGCATGAATCAAATATTGCCTCCTCAACTTTGTTGCTACTCGATTACTGCATTATTTGAATATTTGAAAATGTGTCAGCATACGGAAATGAAATAGCTTAAATGCCTTCCATTAGAATACGTTATTAATCATAATTGCCTATAACTTGCAAGTAAGAAAAAGGATTATCATGAAGCAAAGGCGGAGCAAGCGCATGTTTATAAATTGCTGCACCCGTTATTTATTGTTTACTTGTATAATATATACGTGTGTGAGCAAATAGCATGTTAATGGCAGAATCCGCAATATATAAGAATTAATAAGCGTTATTTTAAATAAAAAAATCTCAGAATACATAAAGGTCATTGAAATAATCATAGTTTATATATTAACATGTATCGTATGAAACTTTCTGATTGTAAAATATGCTTTTTGTTTCTGTACCCGTTTTTCATTTCTGAGTTGTATTATGTATACCTATTTGACAAAATAAGATTCGAATGAAAGAATCCAAGGTATACACCAATGAATAAATTTATTTTAAATCAATAAATTCATCAAACATGAAGGTCATTGTAAAAAAGGAGTTTCATATATTTACATGTACACGGATCGTATGAAACTGGCTGATTGTACAATATATGATATTTTGATAATTTTTCAGGTGTTGTATTATTCCTGTATTACACAAAGGTACAAATATACCGTAATGTGTGTTCATAACAACTGGTAAATACCTTTCGTTTCGCAGCCAATGGAGTCTTCCCATCGACCGTCTGCCATGCACCTTATGGTTTCTGTTATGATGCTGTTTTTGTGTTCCTTTATTAATCTATACCCATTATTGCATTGCACTTTAGCCGTTGACAAGAAGGTTGTACCATTAAGAAACTCAACTAACGAATTAATTGGATATATCAGGTTGCTACAATCTGAAATAATTAATATTCAGATGCATAGCATTGCTGTTCTTTAAGCAATCGATAACTGCTATCATTTTGCCTGTCCTATGCACTCAAAGCAGGAGTCTGAAAACTCCATGTATATTTCTTTGATAAATACATTTTCTCAATCATAAATTATAATGCAAGTTTAAACATGATCAACACTTACATGATATTTAAGTCTGTGAAAACACTACTTGAAAACGTATTATTTCATTTATTGTTCGACGTCTTGAGAAGCTAATTAAATATGACCATGCTATTTCATATATCATTACCAAAAGAGCCACAATACATATAGCTAGATTAGATCAATTTAATGCTGTTTTGCGCAATACATCTTTTGTCATTCGTACACATTACACTACAATAGACAAGTACCTTTTAGTTCGCAACCATTGGAGACTTGCCATAGACCCACTGACGTGCACTGAATGTACTCTGCTGTGATAGAGTTGTTGGAATGGTTTCGTATCCTAAACCCTTCAGTACATTGGATTCTGGCTGTGGACAAGTATGTTGTGCCATCTTGAAACTCGACTGACGAATAATTCGGATATGTCGTGTTGCCACAGTCTGAAATAAACAGATGCATATTATGTCTGCAATGTTGTTTAAAGAGTAAACGCCATATGTTTACTCGTTTAATCCACACAACCGATGCAAAAGTAATAGACGTAAAATTAATTTTTGTTTCCAGTACAAATAATTTTTTTCTGTCAATTAAAAAAAACAATAGGAAACACAATTTCTACAATAAAACCATAAAAGCCGCATTCATTCAAGATGCATAAATCAAATATCTATTCCTACACTTTCTTGGCATTCGATTACTGCATTATTTTATAATTGAAAATGTGTCCACATGCGGAAATATAGTCGCTTTAATCCCTTTTATTAGAATACATCGTCAATCTGAATTGCTTATAACGTGCAAACAAGTAAAAGGATCACCATACAATAAAGGCGGATGAAGCGTATGATTGATCGTTTATGTACCCGTTTTTCTTTTTTTTTCTTTTAGAATATATACGTGTGTAAGCAAAATATCATTTAAATGGAATAATCAACGATATATGAAAACTCATACACGTTTCTTTAATAAATAAATTTATAATACATAAAGGTGATTTAAATTATCAAAGTTCCATATATTTACATGTATCGTATGAAGCGGTCTGATTGTAAATTATGTTATACCTTGATCATGGTGTAGGTGTGATATTATTTCTGTATTTAAAGGGCCCAAAGATACCGTAATATTTATTCAACTACTGGCAAATACCTTTCGGTTCGCAGCCAACGGAGTATTCCCATCGACCGTCTGACATGCACTTTATGGTTTCTGTTATGATACTGTTATGGTGTTCCTTAAGTAATCTATATCCATCGTTACATTGCACTTCAGCCGTGGACAAGTACGTTGTACCATTCAGAAACTCAACTAAAGAGTTAATCGGATATGTCAGGTTGCCACAGTCTGAAATAATTAATAATCAAACAAATAGCGCTGCTGTTCGTTTAGCAATTGGATAACTGTTATAATGTTGCATGTCCCATTGCTTGATTGATTGATTTTATTTGTTGAAAATATGAACTTAACATAGTTACTACATAATGCAGACAACATGAAATATATTATCACAGCAATATACATCGTAAACCATGGAATGCACACACAATACCAAGGATAACACAAAAAAGCGAAAAATGATTATCACTTATTTCCATTGTGGTCCTTGATATTGGTGGCAGTAACCATGAAACAGTCATGAGTTACATTTTTTATAATGTATATGTATCAAATATGTACTGTTTAAAATATCAAGTATATTACTGATTAAGTTATGAACAAATATTATCATATGTTCATTATATCACAGACGTTGCTTAAGAAAGTATCACACTGCATATGTAGTAAATGAACAACCTTTGTAGCACACTAAGAGTTTGAGAATAAACATGAGATCATTGAATCATAATGATCATAAGACTTAAAAAAATATTACAGTTTTTTAAAGAACATAAAATACATACTAAAAATTATACTATACAAATCTATAAAGACTGTAAAAAGTTTTTTTTTATGGCACCCTTGAACTGGTTAGGTTTAGTTACATCCCTGATGTTTGAGGAAGATTGTTCCATAAACTAATACCATTGTTTGTAAATGTTTTAGGACCAAAACTACCTACTCTTGGTTTGGAAAAACGACCAGAATCTACAAATGTAAATTTTTCAGCAAAATGATCAGATTCTGGCTGAGCTACCATATTGGACCTAGTACAACGATTATGCACGCCAGACAATGGCTTAGAATGCTCACCCATGTACTCTGATGCAAGGCCATTTTTAACCTTATGTACATGACTTAGTATGACCTGTTCTACTCTTTTTGAAACAGGCAGCCAACATAAATCTGAAAACTGTTCTTGACCAACATGGGATCTGTTATCCATATTCAGAACAAACCTAATCACATTGTTTTGTGTAGTTTGAAGCCTAGTTTTAAGTCACTGAATAAGACCAGGGTACCAAAAGGATGTTATGTATTCAAAACCAGGGTCTAAAAACACAATAAAGGTTGTTTTTGTTAAATACATTTTATTAAATCAAAAAAACACTTTGCAAGTTATAAACACGAAAAACTGTTACATGATATTTATAGAAACAATGTGAAGACATTACTGCAAAACGTGTTATTTCATTTATTGTTAGACGTCTGGAGTATCTAATTAAATATGATCTATTTAATATATTATGTACAAAAAGGAGTCAAAATAAATATAACCACATTGGATCAATTTAATTCTGCATTGCGCAATATAACTTTTGCCGGTTGTATACATTACACTACAATTGAAACGTACCTTTTAGTTCGCAGCCATTTGAGACTTTCCATAGACCTGCTGACGTGCACTGAATGTACTCTGCTGTGATAGAGTTGTTGGATTGGTTTCGTATCCTAAACCCTTCAGTACATTGTATTCTGGCTGTGGACAAGTAGGTTGTACCATCTTGAAACTCGACTGACGAATTATTCGGATATGTCAGGTTGCCACAGTCTGAAATAAATAGATGCATAGCATGTCTGCAATGTTGATGTTTAAAGAGTAAACGCCATATGTTTACTTTTGGAATCCTCATAACCGATCAAAAGAAATTGATGTCAAATTATTTATATTTTCAGTACAAACAATGCCGATTTGTAAAAAAAATATTAAAATAGGACAAACAATTTCTACAATAAAATCATAAAAGCCGCATTAATTCAAGCTGCATGAATCAAATATCGCTTTTTCAACTTTCTTGTTATTCGATTACTGCATTATGTTTATATTTGAACATACGGAAATGAAGTCGCTTAAAGTCTATATTACGCTCAAAATCAACGAAAATTTTGTAAAGTATTTATTAAAATAAAGTTTTCACCAAAACAATCAGTGTTCCTTATAGCAATAGCCACAATTTCAACTCTAGATGTGGTATGACTACAAAGATTTGTGTAGATACAAAATGCTCGTTTTAATTTAGTATGATTGCACGCAAGTAAAGTACCCCTATAGCATGCTCACATAACTGCATAAAAATGCATCGTTTTATTTCGCCCTTGCTGTAATAGGCATGTTCCCGACTCACCAATCATCGAGCAGCTGCCATTAAGTTGACTCCATGTTCCGTCCGCCTGACACTGAATGCTGTTGTTGTTTCCAGTGAAGTTATACCCGGTTTCACACGAACATTGTGCGGACGACTGAAATGCTGTTGCTGCTGCTCTACATGCACCGTTTAAAACGACAGCGGGATGGCCACAATCTGGAGGAAACACAAGTTAATGGATTTACGAAATATCTTATGTTTTGTTGCACAGTTACTAATATTATAAAAACAACAAACGGTATTTTACGTAAGTTGGCATATTTTAAATCCTTTCTCAATTTACATTCAACCATGTATATATCTATTCTGGCTTAGCAAATCGATTCATAATACAGCCGATATTAAAAGTACATCTTCTACATATAATAGACAGCAATTGAAGTTTTAAAATGTGTATGATATATTTAAAATAATTTCGAAACTTAAGAGAAATCGTCAACAGAGAAACATTTCGAAAGGCCGATTATAGTTTATGAGTTATGGACATGTTTTTGAATATAGTCGAAACACAAAAGACTATACTATTTTGAACATTGAGTACCCTTAATGTGGCATGTTGGTACGTCTGGACTCCATTTTGATGTTGCCATGCATTTTGATGTTTCGTTACCAACCAACGTGTAACCACTGATACATGAAAATGTGGCAGTTGACAAATATGTCGTGCCGTTCGAAGTCTTCACGTTGACGTGTTGATCAACCTGGGGAATTTTACAATCTGGAAAATATTGTTATTGTGTGCAGTGTATGCTCATTATTTTATAGTATATGGCAAAGCTTTGGAAATGAAAAAGAGTTATGATTTATCTTTAACAATATTTAACGTATAACTGACGTTGATACGCAATCGTCCGGAATATTATATTTTGGTGAAATTTGTTATAAAAAATGCACTCTTTTGTTACGGTATGCTTGCATTTCGTCTTTCAGATTTGAAATATTAAGCTTATAATAATATATCAATATTGCTTATTTATAATGATTATCTAACGCTCCATGTTGAGAACTTAAAAGGTGAACTGTCATGTATATAACGAAAAAAGCTTTAAGTATTATATTACATAAACATTTTCAATATTAACTTTTAAACCGCATGAACCACAATATTGATAGAGCTTATTTAGAGCTTATTAAAAAGAAACTAAACTTCAATAGGTAGTTTGCATGTAATTGCTTACCACATCATCGGCAAAAAGAAAAAGTAATAAAACAATGTCATCAATAGGTTTACCAGTTTGGACATCTTGCTGTAAGAAATTTTCTCAATCTTCAGCAAATATGTACAACAATAACGGGGACATTACCTCCCTTTGACGTAAACCAACGGCATCATAAAACCAATCGGAATATGTAGAGCATGATTTAACACGTGATTTTACATTGCTATTACATGAATACATATCCTTGAAGATTCTTAAAATTTTGCCCTGTATTCAGGTTTTCTACAATTTTATCCACCTAATCCTTTTACAAGCAACAACAAAAACACAAGGCCAAAGAGTATGTTTGCACGCAAGTAAAGTACACCTATAGCATGCTCACATAACTGCAAAAAAATACATCGTTTTATTTCGCCCTTGCTGTAATAGGCATGTTCCCGACTCACCAATCATCGAGCAGCTGCCATTAAGTTGACTCCATGTTCCGTCCGCCTGACACTGAATGCTGTTGTTGTTTCCAGTGAAGTTATACCCGGTTTCACACGAACATTGTGCGGACGACTGAAATGCTGTTGCTGCTGCTCTACATGCACCGTTTAAAACGACAGCGGGATGGCCACAATCTGGAGGAAACACAAGATAATGGATTTACGAAATATCTTATGTTTTGTTGCTCAGTTACTAATATTATAATAACAACAAACGGTATTTTACGTAAGTTGGCATATTTTAAATCCTTTCTCAATTTACATTCAACCATGTATATATCTATTCTGGCTTAGCAAATCGATTCATAATACAGCCGATATTAAAAGTACATCTTCTACATATAATAGACAGCAATTGAAGTTTTAAAATGTGTATGATATATTTAAAATAATTTCGAAACTTAAGAGAAATCGTCAACAGAGAAACATTTCGAAAGGCCGATTATAGTTTATGAGTTATGGACATGTTTTTGAATATAGTCGAAACACAAAAGACTATACTATTTTGAACATTGAGTACCCTTAATGTGGCATGTTGGTACGTCTGGACTCCATTTTGATGTTGCCATGCATTTTGATGTTTCGTTACCAACCAACGTGTAACCACTGATACATGTAAATGTGGCAGTTGACAAATATGTCGTGCCGTTCGAAGTCTTCACGTTGACGTGTTGATCAACCTGGGGAATTTTACAATCTGGAAAATATTGTTATTGTGTGAAGTGTATGTCCATCATTTTATGGTATATGGCAAAGCTTTGGAAATGAAAAAGAGTTATGATTTATCTTTAACAATATTTAACGTATAACTGACGTTGATACGCAATCGTCCGGAATATTATATTTTGGTGAAATTTGTTATAAAAAATGCACTCTTTTGTTACGGTATGCTTGCATTTCGTCTTTCAGATTTGAAATATTAAGCTTATAATAATATATCAATATTGCTTATTTATTATGATTATCTAACGCTCTATGTTGAGAACTTAAAAGGTGAAATTTCATGTATATAACGAAAAATGCTTTAAGTATTATATTACATAAACATTTTCAATATTAACTTTTAAACCGCATGAACCACAATATTGATAGAGCTTATTTAGAGCTTATTTAAAAGAAACTAATCTTCAATAGGTAGTTTGCATGTAATTGCTTACCACATCATCGGCAAAAAGAAAAAGTAATAAAACAATGTCATCAATAGGTTTACCAGTTTGGACATCTTGCTGTAAGAAATTTTCTCAATCTTCAGCAAATATTTACAACAATAACGGGGACATTACCTCCCTTTGACGTAAACCAACGGCATCATTAAACCAATCGGAATATGTAGAGCATGATTTAACACGTGATTTTACATTGCTATTACATGAATACATATCCTTGAAGATTCTTAAAATTTTGCCCTGTATTCAGGTTTTCTACAATTTTATCCACCTAATCCTTTTACAAGCAACAACAAAAACACAAGGCCAAAGAGTATGTTTGCACGCAAGTAAAGTACACCTATAGCATGCTAACATAACTGCATAAAAATACATCGTTTTATTTCGCCCTTGCTGTAATAGGCATGTTCCCGACTCACCAATCATCGAGCAGCTGCCATTAAGTTGACTCCATGTTCCGTCCGCCTGACACTGAATGCTGTTGTTGTTTCCAGTGAAGTTATACCCGGTTTCACACGAACATTGTGCGGACGACTGAAATGCTGTTGTTGCTGCTCTACATGCACCGTTTAAAACGACAGCGGGATGGCCACAATCTGGAGGAAACACAAGTTAATGGATTTACGAAATATCTTATGTTTTGTTGCTCAGTTACTAATATTATAATAACAACAAACGGTATTTTACGTAAGTTGGCATATTTTAAATCCTTTCTCAATTTACATTCAACCATGTATATATCTATTCTGGCTTAGCAAGTCGATTCATAATACAGCCGATATTAAAAGTACATCTTCTACATATAATAGACAGCAATTGATGTTTTAAAATGTGTATGATATATTTAAAATAATTTCGAAACTTAAGAGAAATCGTCAACAGAGAAACATTTCGAAAGGCCGATTATAGTTTATGAGTTATGGACATGTTTTTGAATATAGTCGAAACACAAAAGACTATACTATTTTGAACATTGAGTACCCTTAATGTGGCATGTTGGTACGTCTGGACTCCATTTTGATGTTGCCATGCATTTTGATGTTTCGTTACCAACCAACGTGTAACCACTGATACATGAAAATGTGGCAGTTGACGAATATGTCGTGCCGTTCGAAGTCTTCACGTTGACGTGTTGATCAACCTGGGGAATTTTACAATCTGGAAAATATTGTTATTGTGTGAAGTGTATGTCCATCATTTTATGGTATATGGCAAAGCTTTGGAAATGAAAAAGAGTTATGATTTATCTTTAACAATATTTAACTTATAACTGACGTTGATACGCAATCGTCCGGAATATTATATTTTGGTGAAATTTGTTATAAAAAATGCACTCTTTTGTTACGGTATGCTTGCATTTCGTCTTTCAGATTTGAAATATTAAGCTTATAATAATATATCAATATTGCTTATTTATTATGATTATCTAACGCTCCATGTTGAGAACTTAAAAGGTGAACTTTCATGTATATAACGAAAAATGCTTTAAGTATTATATTACATAAACATTTTCAATACTAACTTTTAAACCGCATGGACCACAATATTGATAGAGCTTATTTAGAGCTTATTAAAAAGAAACTAAACTTCAATAGGTCGTTTGCATGTAATTGCTTACCACATCATCGGCAAAAAGAAAAAGTAATAAAACAATTGTCCCGTAATCGTTCATAGTTCATAGACGACACATAGTTACTAACAATGTTCATTACTCTAAAATTACCGGTATGTAGCCTATCATTCGATATCTCGTCATGCGCGAATTGCCAAGATGACGAGATTTGTATTAACTACCATTTTCTCGTGTCACGCATGGGACAAGTCGGTCCCTCTCTATTATATCGGTTTCTCTGCATAATATAGGATAAAATATTCAACAACACCATGTATCAGTTTCTAGTCCAATTTAATGTCTAACATACTTAATATTTTCGGTTATACAAATACAGTCTGATAGCTACATGATCGTATCTTTCTCGATCCGTACACCTCCAAGTCTAAACGCTAACTGTACCGCGGAGTGCCGCTCTCCTTCCAAACATCCCCATTTTGTCCCCAAATTAATTTGCATATTTTTCCTTTAAACTTTTGATTGGTCCTCAGCTAGTATGGTTATTATTCATTTGTTGATTCGTCAGAATATTCTAGAAGGAACACTTTTTCATGTATTTACTTGCTTGGCGGATATACTAAAATTTAATCAATATATATTGGTACTAATCAATTTTTATTGATATAGAGTAATTCTGTTACTTTCGTCAGTACTATAACTTTTGTACCCCAGACAATAGGTGACCTTTTCATCTGTGCTGTTTATTGACCATGAGTGTTACTTACAATCTCGTATCTATATGCCGACTCTGGACTCAATGTGTTCTTATTTGAAATTTAATCAGGTCTGACTTTCCATGTTATTGATTCCAATTATACCCCACCCTGAGTGTGTTTGCTACTTTAAATAAATCTTAACCAGGTCTTAGTTTTGTAAATACCTCCCATTATTAATTGTTCAGACTTTATCTTAACATTGCATATATACATTATTTGAATATACATATTATCCTTTTTAATTTCTATCGTAAGAATAAAGTCATAAGAATAAACGATAAACGATATGTTTGCATACTCGCTACTGATATACTTGTTAATATTTCGTACATAAAGAAAACCCAAATATTTCACCCAATTTCTCATCATTATTTGACACAACTTATCCTCTCAATTTGATTTTTATGTATTTTAGGATACAGAAAAATCTTTAAGAATGTAAGTATGGAAGTAAACGAAAACATATTAATACATACGATGTAGATAATCAAACACGCAAACATGAAAACATCAGTGACTAAAACATATATATGATGAAAATCTGCAAATTATTAATGAAATTTTTATCGAATGTTTCTGCTGAAATAATAAAACGTCGGAATATTTAAATAGTCAATGTCAATCACAATGAAGTGGAATGTGTCACTGGTTTGGAAAATCCAATACGAATAGTGTCCATTTTTGACATCTTCGCTGGAGGCGATGTGGCGTCTAGGTGAAGAGATGAGACATCTGGTTGTAGATGGTAACATGCAGTCGATTGAAGACGGCGGCTTCCGAATGAAGACGATGGTTGTCAGTCGGAGAAGCTGTTGGTCCTCGGCTGTTGCACGATTTAGAATACTTCAAACGTTTATTATATATAGTTCTGGAGAATGTCTGCATTCATGACTGTAGTATTATAATTAGTGTTTATGTACATGAAATAAAGGTAACACATATATATATATAAGTTCATAGACGATAAAATGTTCACCTAATATATGTACAAAGTACGCGCGATTTTTCATCATCAATTCCATTCATATCATCGTATCTTTAAAAATCATTTTTGACGACGCGTGAAATGTCCATTAACAGCCCACTCGTTGTATGGTACTGATGCTGGTTCACAATTTGGATCCATGTCGACAATGTTGGATCCGAATTGAAGTCGTCTGTTACGTCATCTGATTCTCGACGGATACATCGTCGTCGAAGATATCGGTATGTCGATGACATATGCTTCTTCTTTGTCGGGGTGTTAAGATCTGATCACGATCTCAAATGCGTTATGAACGCATGTTGCTGCAGGCAAACCACGCCAACTATCTTAGGAGCGCTGTTTTTCTCCTTAACTTGTATCGCATTGGCAAATCGTATAGGGTTAATTACATGGAATGGTAAACGGGCTTTCTATTTACATAGTTATAGTAAATCGAATTTGTTATATTAGCACTCAGATTATTTATCACACCTGTGATAATATACCTAGATAAAATGAATGTGCTAAAGAAACGCTATTCTCATGACACAAATTCATTATGTTTAATTTAAACTATACGCATTTGTCTATTAAATAAAATGCATGGTGCTTTATTATGTTTTATTTACTTAGAGAACAAAAATTTACAAACAAAATCCCTTGTCTTAATGTAGTTATTCTTATAAAGAAACGAAAAAAAACTATATATATGACCAGTATCAAAAATTTAATGTATTATAGCAATATAGTTGTATCTTTTGCATTATACTAATAAAAGGACTGTGTTGCTTTGAAGGATATTTACAAACTGTGTTAAAATGTTATCTACGCTTAAAAAGGTGTTTACTTGAGAGCTGTAGGGCATAAGCTAGCGTTAATTTACGTCGTTGTCGAGTGCGTTATCATTAGCTGGTCTGATACGCGTATATTTGTATAATCCTAAATGTCAATAGGTTGACCTGTTCCGTTAATCAACCGTCTGTCAGTTATATAATCCTTCAATTTCCTAATCTTAACGTATGGTATTGAACTTTTCAATTTATTTATCCCACCCTGGGTGTAAATGTATTCGTGTTCATACTTGAAATAAATCTTAAATCGGATCTTAGTCTATGTAAATATCTCCCAAAAGTTTTATTACGCTTCAGAGCTGGTTGCTATTACGCACGGATAAGTGGTATTTCACCCGTATACTAAAGTATGACATTTTCATTTCATTCTAAACCCGTATATCCATGCTAATGACGATACATTATCAAAATCGGACGATACCGTCCTCTATAATCCTGTTTTTACATATATACTACATATACATTCAAAACATATTTCTCTATATACAAAATTTTGGGGGTCTTTAAGTCTCGACATCTATCTCGCTTTATTTCGTAGTCCATTCATTCACATGTGTTCACATGTGTTCAGCCATTGTCTGAAGGCACGTGAAAATTGCTTTCTTCATTGCGTTATTTGAACGTGAAGTCCTTTTTGTCAATTTTCGTTTTTTGTTTTTTAACGCTACCGAGTCAATTTGCATCTGATCGTCTGAAGAATCATTTTCAAACCTACGTACAGGTGAGTTTTGTGAATTACCGTTATTGTAATGCATCGTATCTGATTCACTGGAGCTTGACTGTATATCCGCGAATTGTTTGTTTCTCAAATGTTTTTGCAATTCAGCGAGCGGTATGTTTTCCTCGTCATCCGTGTTATCTCTAATCTGTCGGGTCTGTTGCGTAATTACAGGTAACCCATGTACTGAGTTATTTGAATCGCTATCAGAAGATAATGTGTCGTCCGCAAAGGCTAAATTTGCTTTTCTAATCGGGCGCGTTAACGGTTGATTTATCACTGGCCATTCATCGATATTCGCGTGCCTTATTTGATCAGCGTGAACTTTAATAGTTGAGTTGTCTAACTGATTCTTTATTACGTATGTTAACGGCGACTTTTGTTCGATTATACGATAATATGGCCTCCATTTACTGTCTAATTTATTTGTACGTTGAAAGTTTTTGTAGTAAACGGGGTCATTGATTTCGAATTTAATATCTTTCGTATTTTTATTCGCATAATCAGCGTGTCTACGTTTCGATTTTTGAATTTGGGCACATACCTTTTTAAATGATTTGTGTTGTTCTTCTAATATTATTTTATGATAATCTTCACCGTGATATTTACGTCTAGGCTTTAACAAGTTGTCTATTGGAAGAATAGGGTCTCTATTAAAAAGTAAGAAGAACGGTGTGTGCTTCGAAGTCTCGGATGTACAAAATCTCATTGCCGCTAAAGACATGTTTAAATGTACGTCCCATTGTTGTACATTTTCTTGAACCCGTTTTGATAGTATATTATTCATAGTCCCATGTGAACGCTCGTTCATGCCATTAGACGCGGGATGATATATTGTCGTCTTTACGTGGTCAATGTTCATTGATTTTAATGTTTCCGTGAAAGCTGTGCTTGTGAATTCTTTTCCGTTATCAGTTATAATTCTTATAGGACAACTATGACGGCAATAAATCTCGTTCATTAACAGGTGTATTACGCTATCAGACGATTTATCCGGCGACGGAAATGCCTCTATATATCCGGAAAATTGATCCACGAAACATATTATATATCTATTTCCGGAAAGCGTTTTCGGATATGGACCGCATATATCTATGGAAACCACTGAAAACGGAAACGGCGGTATTGAGGTATCTGACGATATGGGAGCTTTAATTGCTTTTAAATTTCTACTTTGACATATAATGCACTTAGATACATAATCATTCAATTCTTTGAACATTTTAGGCCAGTAATATTTCTCTTTTAGTGTCTGAAAAAGCCTTTGAGACCCAGGATGCCCATTTTCATCATGATATTGCTTGACAACTGAACCAGTCAGGTGTTTAGGTACAAAAAGCCTGAGAGTAGGTTCCTCATCTACGTTTGATATGTAGTACAGTATGTCATCAACCGTTAAATATCTATCATCTTCACTCTTGTTCTGTTTCCCTAATCTTAATCTCGCTTTAATCTCAGATATATGAGGGTCTTTTTCTTGTTCTATTTGCATATTAAGCCCTGATATGTTATCATTCGACGCTGTGTCGTCGACTGGAAGTGGCCGCGGGGTAATAATATTATCAATTATTTGCCTGTGATCGATATGCGTAGAGTCAATTACATTAATTTCGCGCGTCTGGTTTTGTCCATTTATTTCCGAACTAATCGTCAAATGTTTATCGTTAATATCTAATTCTAGTTCTGTTTGATCGCATTGATTATTCTTTATTTTGGTTTTTGGAGGTCGGCTTAGAAAGTCAGCAATAATATTCTTTTTCCCCGGTATATATTCAATTTTGCAGTTGTAACCCGCTATACTTAAGGCCCATAATTGTATTTTCTTGTTTTGCATCGGACTTTCCAATAAATACTTAAGCGGCTTGTGATCACTCTTTATAACAAATTCAGCATTGTGTAAATAATGGTGCAATTTACTTAGACTGTAAAATATGCTGTAACATTCTTTTTCAATGGTACTATATTTGCATTGTGTGGGGCTTAATCTGTGCGATATGAAAAATATCGGCTTTTCGCCCACATAATCCCCGGTCTCGTTACTGTCGCATTTTTGAGTCAAACAGGCTCCGACGCATTTATCAGATGCATCCGTATACAGAATATAACCTTTTTTTGGATCAGGGTATGAAAGATAAGGGATTTGCGTAAATGAGTCTTTTAATTGTAGGAAACTATCTTCGCATTGTTTTGACCATTTAAATGGGACATTCTTTCTCGTGAGATTAATGAGTGGCTCGACTACTTCTGAATACGACGGACAGAATCTCCTATAAAATCCTGCAGCACCTAAGATAGATCGTACATCGCGCACGCACTTTGGCCTAGGGAATTGTCGGATCGCTTCCACTTTTAACGGATCCGGCCTTATACCGTTTTGATCTATGATGAAGCCTAGGTATCTAGTCTCTCTTTGTAAGAATTGACATTTTGATAGTTTTAGCTTTAGGTTATGTTTACTGAGACTCTGTAGTACTGTATCTACGTGTGATAAATGAGATTGCAAGTCAGGTGAAAATATTAAAATATCGTCTAGATACGCCACAGCGAAGCTCTCACAACCTTTGAGTACTTTATTAGCCAATTCTTGAAATATAGCACCGGCGGAGGAGGCACCGAAGGGCATAACATTAAATTGAAATAGACCCCTGAATCCCGAAGCGAAAGCCGTTTTTTTCTCTGTCCTCTTCCTTTATAGGTATTTGCCAATATCCCGATATCAAATCTAAACTGGTGAAATATTTACTTTTACCTAATAACGCCAATATATCATCTATTAATGGTAATGGATAGGCAATTGGTTTTGTAATTTTGTTTAATTGTCTAAAATCAACACAAAACCTTTTCTCGTCTTTATTATCTTTGTTTGAGTCATGGTTATTTTTCTTTTTATCTACTAAAACAATAGGGAAGCTCCACGGACTTCTTGATGGACTTATTATGTTTGCGTCTAGCATTTCGTCGATGGCTTTATCTATGAATACCTTATTGTTTAATGGTGTTCGATACGGCCTTAATTTAATGGGTGGATGATCCCCTGTGTCTATGGTAAATTCTATTGCTGAAGTTTGTGTTAATTCTAAATTATTTCTTGCGAAGAGAGTTCTGTGTTTTAAGAGTATCGGTAGAATATTTTCTTTTTGATTTTCATCTACACGTAAATCTGATAAGATTTCATCTTTAGATAAACCTGATTTCGGCTGATTATTTTTAATAACTTCTTGTACTGAGCATATTTCATTATCATTTACCGATTTTATTCGCCCTATGGCACAGTGTCGTCTAAGCCTTATTGTTTTGTGCGTATTGTTTATAATTAAAATGGGAAATTGTCTATCACGCGTTGTCTTGACGACTGAATTAACAATTGTTAAACCGGGTTCATTATCAAAGAAAGAATTGCTTATTCCATTGAATTCATAATTCGTATTTGAACGTATGCAGTTTCTTTTAGCTTGAGCAAAGAGTCTATATGCAGTTTGTGGTTTTAACACAGTATGCCTAGTTAATCTCGCTATCGTTGAAAGATGTACATCTTCTTCTAGAGGTACATAACAGTTATCAATCCTCAAACATCCTAAATCAAAGTATAAACGGACACCATTATCTTGTAAAAAGTCTCTTCCTAAAATAACATTTCTATTAACGTTACTTACTACAAAAAACATGTGCTCTTTATATATGCTCCCTATTTTGAATCTCAATTTTACACTTCCGTGGACGTATAATGAATTTCCATTTACCGACTTTAGATTTACTTTTTGAAATATCAGTGCGGGTTTTTGTTTTAACATATCATAAGTACGTTTACTCATGATGCTGACTTGAGCGCCCGAGTCTATCAAGCTCCTAAATTGATAACCACCTGTTGAAATAACACAAGAATTTGGACTACCACACAAAGCAATATTATATGTCTCGACTTTTTCATTCTTACCATAGACCCCTTTTTGGTAAGAATTTCCTAGTTTTTTCGATTAATGTACGTTTTTCTTTGAGTACATTCTCTACTAAAGTGTCCTAATTTACCACAATTCCAACAATCAATTTTATCTTTCCAATGTTTGTCATATTCTTTCTTGCGCCTGTTATCGTTTTGATTTATCGTATGACAGTTCCGCCCTACCGTATATGCACTTATCTCGCGTTGCTTACGGCGACAGATTTCAATAGAATGACCGTGTTTCTTACAATATGTGCAAACAATAGATGACCTAATATAATCGATACCTGTCTGAATATTATCGGTCGTAATGTTATCAAGTCCATTTATTTGTGATCGTAACTCAAACCTAGCTCTGACACTTTGCTCATGTATAGCGCTTTTTAAAGCATTTGATAACGTTGCATGATTTTCGCGCATTAATTTAAGTCTCAAATAATCGTGCGATAATCCGTCAATAAAAATTTCTAATAACTGTTTTTCTTTATAGTCTAAATTTCCTTCAATATTTTCGTATGCGTCAGTCGCAAGAGATAAAAGTCGCTCAGCGTATATTTGAACATTTTCGTCGGTCTTTTGTTTAGTCGTCTTTAATAATGAGAAAGCGTATTGTGGGTCTTGAATTTCTGCAAATCTTAATTTAAGCTGTTCCTTTAAATCAGTCCACGTCCCTGTCGAATCATCAGTCAAAAAACGATGTATGTAATCACTAACAAGCCCTTTACTAGATTGGTAAGCAACAAATTTTAATTTATTCTCATCTAAATTGGTAAGTGTTCCATATTTTTCTACATTTTTAATCCAATTTTTAAATTCTTTTGAATTTCCATCAAATGATTGTACCACCTGTGAAATAGTCTGAGTGCTTATGGCCGTTTTAACATCTTTAATTTGTTCATTTAAATTTTGAAATAATTCAGGGATTATTTGATTTGCCATTTTGATACAAGCGTTAGGAAATAAAACAGTCACTCACCGGAAGTTGCAGAATATGTGCGGTCTGATGTCGTTGTTCCCGGCTCACGGTTGTTGTTACTGGTTACAGAAGTTGCCGAAACGGAGTTTCTTCGCGTTGTTTTCCATGGCTTCGTAATTGTAAGTGGTAGTATTTCTTTGTTCGAATCCTTGGTTCACGAGCACCATTTAACGTCCTGTGTCCCGTAATCGTTCATAGTTCATAGACGACACATAGTTACTAACAATGTTCATTACTCTAAAATTACCGGTATGTAGCCTATCATTCGATATCTCGTCATGCGCGAATTGCCAAGATGACGAGATTTGTATTAACTACCATTTTCTCGTGTCACGCATGGGACAAGTCGGTCCCTCTCTATTATATCGGTTTCTCTGCATAATATAGGATAAAATATTCAACAACACCATGTATCAGTTTCTAGTCCAATTTAATGTCTAACATACTTAATATTTTCGGTTATACAAATACAGTCTGATAGCTACATGATCGTATCTTTCTCGATCCGTACACCTCCAAGTCTAAACGCTAACTGTACCGCGGAGTGCCGCTCTCCTTCCAAACATCCCCATTTTGTCCCCAAATTAATTTGCATATTTTTCCTTTAAACTTTTGATTGGTCCTCAGCTAGTATGGTTATTATTCATTTGTTGATTCGTCAGAATATTCTAGAAGGAACACTTTTTCATGTATTTACTTGCTTGGCGGATATACTAAAATTTAATCAATATATATTGGTACTAATCAATTTTTATTGATATAGAGTAATTCTGTTACTTTCGTCAGTACTATAACTTTTGTACCCCAGACAATAGGTGACCTTTTCATCTGTGCTGTTTATTGACCATGAGTGTTACTTACAATCTCGTATCTATATGCCGACTCTGGACTCAATGTGTTCTTATTTGAAATTTAATCAGGTCTGACTTTCCATGTTATTGATTCCAATTATACCCCACCCTGAGTGTGTTTGCTACTTTAAATAAATCTTAACCAGGTCTTAGTTTTGTAAATACCTCCCATTATTAATTGTTCAGACTTTATCTTAACATTGCATATATACATTATTTGAATATACATATTATCCTTTTTAATTTCTATCGTAAGAATAAAGTCATAAGAATAAACGATAAACGATATGTTTGCATACTCGCTACTGATATACTTGTTAATATTTCGTACATAAAGAAAACCCAAATATTTCACCCAATTTCTCATCATTATTTGACACAATGTCATCAATAGGTTTACCAGTTTGGACATCTTGCTGTAAGAAATTTTCTCAATCTTCAGCAAATATTTACAACAATAACGGGGACATTACCTCCCTTTGACGTAAACCAACGGCATCATTAAACCAATCGGAATATGTAGAGCATGATTTAACACGTGATTTTACATTGCTATTACATGAATACATATCCTTGAAGATTCTTAAAATTTTGCCCTGTATTCAGGTTTTCTACAATTTTATCCACCTAATCCTTTTACAAGCAACAACAAAAACACAAGGCCAAAGAGTATGTTTGCACGCAAGTAAAGTACACCTATAGCATGCTAACATAACTGCATAAAAATACATCGTTTTATTTCGCCCTTGCTGTAATAGGCATGTTCCCGACTCACCAATCATCGAGCAGCTTCCATTAAGTTGACTCCATGTTCCGTCCGCCTGACACTGAATGCTGTTGTTGTTTCCAGTGAAGTTATACCCGGTTTCACACGAACATTGTGCGGACGACTGAAATGCTGTTGTTGCTGCTCTACATGCACCGTTTAAAACGACAGCGGGATGGCCACAATCTGGAGGAAACACAAGTTAATGGATTTACGAAATATCTTATGTTTTGTTGCTCAGTTACTAATATTATAATAACAACAAACGGTATTTTACGTAAGTTGGCATATTTTAAATCCTTTCTCAATTTACATTCAACCATGTATATATCTATTCCGGCTTAGCAAGTCGATTCATAATACAGCCGATATTAAAAGTACATCTTCTACATATAATAGACAGCAATTGAAGTTTTAAAATGTGTATGATATATTTAAAATAATTTCGAAACTTAAGAGAAATCGTCAACAGAGAAACATTTCGAAAGGCCGATTATAGTTTATGAGTTATGGACATGTTTTTGAATATAGTCGAAACACAAAAGACTATACTATTTTGAACATTGAGTACCCTTAATGTGGCATGTTGGTACGTCTGGACTCCATTTTGATGTTGCCATGCATTTTGATGTTTCGTTACCAACCAACGTGTAACCACTGATACATGAAAATGTGGCAGTTGACAAATATGTCGTGCCGTTCGAAGTCTTCACGTTGACGTGTTGATCAACCTGGGGAATTTTACAATCTGGAAAATATTGTTATTGTGTGAAGTGTATGTCCATCATTTTATGGTATATGGCAAAGCTTTGGAAATGAAAAAGAGTTATGATTTATCTTTAACAATATTTAACGTATAACTGACGTTGATACGCAATCGTCCGGAATATGATATTTTGGTGAAATTTGTTATAAAAAATGCACTCTTTTGTTACGGTATGCTTGCATTTCGTCTTTCAGATTTGAAATATTAAGCTTATAATAATATATCAATATTGCTTATTTATTATGATTATCTAACGCTCTATGTTGAGAACTTAAAAGGTGAACTGTCATGTATATAACGAAAAATGCTTTAAGTATTATATTACATAAACATTTTCAATATTAACTTTTAAACCGCATGACCACAATATTGATAGAGCTTATTTAGAGCTTATTTAAAAGAAACTAAACTTCAATAGGTCGTTTGCATGTAATTGCTTACCACATCATCGGCAAAAAGAAAAAGTAATAAAACAATGTCATCAATAGGTTTACCAGTTTGGACATCTTGCTGTAAGAAATTTTCTCAATCTTCAGCAAATATGTACAACAATAACGTGGACATTACCTCCCTTTGACGTAAACCAACGGCATCATTAAACCAATCGGAATATGTAGAGCATGATTTAACACGTGATTTTACATTGCTATTACATGAATACATATCCTTGAAGATTCTTAAAATTTTGCCCTGTATTCAGGTTTTCTACAATTTTATCCACCTAATCCTTTACAAGCAACAACAAAAACACAAGGCCAAAGAGTATGTTTGCACGCAAGTAAAGTACACCTATAGCATGCTCACATAACTGCATAAAAATACATCGTTTTATTTCGCCCTTGCTGTAATAGGCATGTTCCCGACTCACCAATCATCGAGCAGCTGCCATTAAGTTGACTCCATGTTCCGTCCGCCTGACACTGAATGCTGTTGTTGTTTCCAGTGAAGTTATACCCGGTTTCACACGAACATTGTGCGGACGACTGAAATGCTGTTGCTGCTGCTCTACATGCACCGTTTAAAACGACAGCGGGATGGCCACAATCTGGAGGAAACACAAGTTAATGGATTTACGAAATATCTTATGTTTTGTTGCTCAGTTACTAATATTATAATAACAACAAACGGTATTTTACGTAAGTTGGCATATTTTAAATCCTTTCTCAATTTACATTCAACCATGTATATATCTATTCTGGCTTAGCAAATCGATTCATAATACAGCCGATATTAAAAGTACATCTTCTACATATAATAGACAGCAATTGAAGTTTTAAAATGTGTATGATATATTTAAAATAATTTCGAAACTTAAGAGAAATCGTCAACAGAGAAACATTTCGAAAGGCCGATTATAGTTTATGAGTTATGGACATGTTTTTGAATATAGTCGAAACACAAAAGACTATACTATTTTGAACATTGAGTACCCTTAATGTGGCATGTTGGTACGTCTGGACTCCATTTTGATGTTGCCATGCATTTTGATGTTTCGTTACCAACCAACGTGTAACCACTGATACATGAAAATGTGGCAGTTGACAAATACGTCGTGCCGTTCGAAGTCTTCACGTTGACGTGTTGATCAACCTGGGGAATTTTACAATCTGGAAAATATTGTTATTGTGTGAAGTGTATGTCCATCATTTTATGGTATATGGCAAAGCTTTGGAAATGAAAAAGAGTTATGATTTATCTTTAACAATATTTAACGTATAACTGACGTTGATACGCAATCGTCCGGAATATTATATTTTGGTGAAATTTGTTATAAAAAATGCACTCTTTTGTTACGGTATGCTTGCATTTCGTCTTTCAGATTTGAAATATTAAGCTTATAATAATATATCAATATTGCTTATTTATTATGATTATCTAACGCTCTATGTTGAGAACTTAAAAGGTGAACTGTCATGTATATAACGAAAAATGCTTTAAGTATTATATTACATAAACATTTTCAATATTAACTTTTAAACCGCATGAACCACAATATTGATAGAGCTTATTTAGAGCTTATTTAAAAGAAACTAAACTTCAATAGGTCGTTTGCATGTAATTGCTTACCACATCATCGGCAAAAAGAAAAAGTAATAAAACAATGTCATCAATAGGTTTACCAGTTTGGACATCTTGCTGTAAGAAATTTTCTCAATCTTCAGCAAATATGTACAACAATAACGGGGACATTACCTCCCTTTGACGTAAACCAACGGCATCATTAAACCAATCGGAATATGTAGAGCATGATTTAACACGTGATTTTACATTGCTATTACATGAATACATATCCTTGAAGATTCTTAAAATTTTGCCCTGTATTCAGGTTTTCTACAATTTTATCCACCTAATCCTTTTACAAGCAACAACAAAAACACAAGGCCAAAGAGTATGTTTGCACGCAAGTAAAGTACACCTATAGCATGCTCACATAACTGCATAAAAATACATCGTTTTATTTCGCCCTTGCTGTAATAGGCATGTTCCCGACTCACCAATCATCGAGCAGCTGCCATTAAGTTGACTCCATGTTCCGTCCGCCTGACACTGAATGCTGTTGTTGTTTCCAGTGAAGTTATACCCGGTTTCACACGAACATTGTGCGGACGACTGAAATGCTGTTGCTGCTGCTCTACATGCACCGTTTAAAACGACAGCGGGATGGCCACAATCTGGAGGAAACACAAGTTAATGGATTTACGAAATATCTTATGTTTTGTTGCTCAGTTACTAATATTATAATAACAACAAACGGTATTTTACGTAAGTTGGCATATTTTTAAATCCTTTCTCAATTTACATTCAACCATGTATATATCTATTCTGGCTTAGCAAGTCGATTCATAATACAGCCGATATTAAAAGTACATCTTCTACATATAATAGACAGCAATTGAAGTTTTAAAATGTGTATGATATATTTAAAATAATTTCGAAACTTAAGAGAAATCGTCAACAGAGAAACATTTCGAAAGGCCGATTATAGTTTATGAGTTATGGACATGTTTTTGAATATAGTCGAAACACAAAAGACTATACTATTTTGAACATTGAGTACCCTTAATGTGGCATGTTGGTACGTCTGGACTCCATTTTGATGTTGCCATGCATTTTGATGTTTCGTTACCAACCAACGTGTAACCACTGATACATGAAAATGTGGCAGTTGACAAATACTGTCGTGCCGTTCGAAGTCTTCACGTTGACGTGTTGATCAACCTGGGGAATTTTACAATCTGGAAAATATTGTTATTGTGTGAAGTGTATGTCCATCATTTTATGGTATATGGCAAAGCTTTGGAAATGAAAAAGAGTTATGATTTATCTTTAACAATATTTAACGTATAACTGACGTTGATACGCAATCGTCCGGAATATTATATTTTGGTGAAATTTGTTATAAAAAATGCACTCTTTTGTTACGGTATGCTTGCATTTCGTCTTTCAGATTTGAAATATTAAGCTTATAATAATATATCAATATTGCTTATTTATTATGATTATCTAACGCTCTATGTTGAGAACTTAAAAGGTGAACTGTATGTATATAACGAAAAATGCTTTAAGTATTATATTACATAAACATTTTCAATATTAACTTTTAAACCGCATGAACCACAATATTGATAGAGCTTATTTAGAGCTTATTTAAAAGAAACTAAACTTCAATAGGTAGTTTGCATGTAATTGCTTACCACATCATCGGCAAAAAGAAAAAGTAATAAAACAATGTCATCAATAGGTTTACCAGTTTGGACATCTTGCTGTAAGAAATTTTCTCAATCTTCAGCAAATATGTACAACAATAACGGGGACATTACCTCCCTTTGACGTAAACCAACGGCATCATTAAACCAATCGGAATATGTAGAGCATGATTTAACACGTGATTTTACATTGCTATTACATGAATACATATCCTTGAAGATTCTTAAAATTTTGCCCTGTATTCAGGTTTTCTACAATTTTATCCACCTAATCCTTTTACAAGCAACAACAAAAACACAAGGCCAAAGAGTATGTTTGCACGCAAGTAAAGTACACCTATAGCATGCTCACATAACTGCATAACAATACATCGTTTTATTTCGCCCTTGCTGTAATAGGCATGTTCCCGACTCACCAATCATCGAGCAGCTGCCATTAAGTTGACTCCATGTTCCGTCCGCCTGACACTGAATGCTGTTGTTGTTTCCAGTGAAGTTATACCCGGTTTCACACGAACATTGTGCGGACGACTGAAATGCTGTTGCTGCTGCTCTACATGCACCGTTTAAAACGACAGCGGGATGGCCACAATCTGGAGGAAACACAAGTTAATGGATTTACGAAATATCTTATGTTTTGTTGCTCAGTTACTAATATTATAATAACAACAAACGGTATTTTACGTAAGTTGGCATATTTTAAATCCTTTCTCAATTTACATTCAACCATGTATATATCTATTCTGGCTTAGCAAATCGATTCATAATACAGCCGATATTAAAAGTACATCTTCTACATATAATAGACAGCAATTGAAGTTTTAAAATGTGTATGATATATTTAAAATAATTTCGAAACTTAAGAGAAATCGTCAACAGAGAAACATTTCGAAAGGCCGATTATAGTTTATGAGTTATGGACATGTTTTTGAATATAGTCGAAACACAAAAGACTATACTATTTTGAACATTGAGTACCCTTAATGTGGCATGTTGGTACGTCTGGACTCCATTTTGATGTTGCCATGCATTTTGATGTTTCGTTACCAACCAACGTGTAACCACTGATACATGAAAATGTGGCAGTTGACAAATATGTCGTGCCGTTCGAAGTCTTCACGTTGACGTGTTGATCAACCTGGGGAATTTTACAATCTGGAAAATATTGTTATTGTGTGAAGTGTATGTCCATCATTTTATGGTATATGGCAAAGCTTTGGAAATGAAAAAGAGTTATGATTTATCTTTGACAATATTTAACTTATAACTGACGTTGATACGCAATCGTCCGGAATATTATATTTTGGTGAAATTTGTTATAAAAAATGCACTCTTTTGTTACGGTATGCTTGCATTTCGTCTTTCAGATTTGAAATATTAAGCTTATAATAATATATCAATATTGCTTATTTATTATGATTATCTAACGCTCTATGTTGAGAACTTAAAAGGTGAACTGTCATGTATATAACGAAAAATGCTTTAAGTATTATATTACATAAACATTTTCAATACTAACTTTTAAACCGCATGGACCACAATATTGATAGAGCTTATTTAGAGCTTATTAAAAGAAACTAAACTTCAATAGGTCGTTTGCATGTAATTGCTTACCACATCATCGGCAAAAAGAAAAAGTAATAAAACAATGTCATCAATAGGTTTACCAGTTTGGACATCTTGCTGTAAGAAATTTTCTCAATCTTCAGCAAATATGTACAACAATAACGGGGACATTACCTCCCTTTGACGTAAACCAACGGCATCATTAAACCAATCGGAATATGTAGAGCATGATTTAACACGTGATTTTACATTGCTATTACATGAATACATATCCTTGAAGATTCTTAAAATTTTGCCCTGTATTCAGGTTTTCTACAATTTTATCCACCTAATCCTTTTACAAGCAACAACAAAAACACAAGGCCAAAGAGTATGTTTGCACGCAAGTAAAGTACACCTATAGCATGCTCACATAACTGCATAAAAATACATCGTTTTATTTCGCCCTTGCTGTAATAGGCATGTTCCCGACTCACCAATCATCGAGCAGCTGCCATTAAGTTGACTCCATGTTCCGTCCGCCTGACACTGAATGCTGTTGTTGTTTCCAGTGAAGTTATACCCGGTTTCACACGAACATTGTGCGGACGACTGAAATGCTGTTGTTGCTGCTCTACATGCACCGTTTAAAACGACAGCGGGATGGCCACAATCTGGAGGAAACACAAGTTAATGGATTTACGAAATATCTTATGTTTTGTTGCTCAGTTACTAATATTATAATAACAACAAACGGTATTTTACGTAAGTTGGCATATTTTAATCCTTTCTCAATTTACATTCAACCATGTATATATCTATTCTGGCTTAGCAAGTCGATTCATAATACAGCCGATATTAAAAGTACATCTTCTACATATAATAGACAGCAATTGAAGTTTTAAAATGTGTATGATATATTTAAAATAATTTCGAAACTTAAGAGAAATCGTCAACAGAGAAACATTTCGAAAGGCCGATTATAGTTTATGAGTTATGGACATGTTTTTGAATATAGTCGAAACACAAAAGACTATACTATTTTGAACATTGAGTACCCTTAATGTGGCATGTTGGTACGTCTGGACTCCATTTTGATGTTGCCATGCATTTTGATGTTTCGTTACCAACCAACGTGTAACCACTGATACATGAAAATGTGGCAGTTGACGAATACTGTCGTGCCGTTCGAAGTCTTCACGTTGACGTGTTGATCAACCTGGGGAATTTTACAATCTGGAAAATATTGTTATTGTGTGAAGTGTATGTCCATCATTTTATGGTATATGGCAAAGCTTTGGAAATGAAAAAGAGTTATGATTTATCTTTAACAATATTTAACGTATAACTGACGTTGATACGCAATCGTCCGGAATATGATATTTTGGTGAAATTTGTTATAAAAAATGCACTCTTTTGTTACGGTATGCTTGCATTTCGTCTTTCAGATTTGAAATATTAAGCTTATAATAATATATCAATATTGCTTATTTATTATGATTATCTAACGCTCTATGTTGAGAACTTAAAAGGTGAACTGTATGTATATAACGAAAAATGCTTTAAGTATTATATTACATAAACATTTTCAATATTAACTTTTAAACCGCATGAACCACAATATTGATAGAGCTTATTTAGAGCTTATTTAAAAGAAACTAAACTTCAATAGGTCGTTTGCATGTAATTGCTTACCACATCATCGGCAAAAAGAAAAAGTAATAAAACAATGTCATCAATAGGTTTACCAGTTTGGACATCTTGCTGTAAGAAATTTTCTCAATCTTCAGCAAATATGTACAACAATAACGTGGACATTACCTCCCTTTGACGTAAACCAACGGCATCATTAAACCAATCGGAATATGTAGAGCATGATTTAACACGTGATTTTACATTGCTATTACATGAATACATATCCTTGAAGATTCTTAAAATTTTGCCCTGTATTCAGGTTTTCTACAATTTTATCCACCTAATTCTCTTACAAGCAACAACAAAAACACAAGGCCAAAGAGTATGTTTGCACGCAAGTAAAGTACACCTATAGCATGCTCACATAACTGCATAACAATACATCGTTTTATTTCGCCCTTGCTGTAATGGGCATGTTCCCGACTCACCAATCATCGAGCAGCTGCCATTAAGTTGACTCCATGTTCCGTCCGCCTGACACTGAATGCTGTTGTTGTTTCCAGTGAAGTTATACCCGGTTTCACACGAACATTGTGCGGACGACTGAAATGCTGTTGCTGCTGCTCTACATGCACCGTTTAAAACGACAGCGGGATGGCCACAATCTGGAGGAAACACAAGTTAATGTATTTACGAAATATCTTATGATTTGTTGCTCAGTTACTAATATTATAATAACAGCAAACGGTATTTTACGTAAGTTGGCATATTTTTAATCCTTTCTCAATTTACATTCAACCATGTATATATCTATTCTGGCTTAGCAAATCGATTCATAATACAGCCGATATTAAAAGTACATCTTCTACATATAATAGACAGCTATTGAAGTTTTAAAATGTGTATGATATATTTAAAATAATTTCAAAACTTAAGAGAACTCGTCAACAGAGAAACATTTCGAAAGGCCGATTATAGTTTATGAGTTATGGACATGTTTTTGAATATAGTCGAAACACAAAAGACTAAACTATTTTGAACATTGAGTACCCTTAATGTGGCATGTTGGTACGTCTGGACTCCATTTTGATGTTGCCATGCATTTTGATGTTTCGTTACCAACCAACGTGTAACCACTGATACATGAAAATGTGGCAGTTGACAAATATGTCGTGCCGTTCGAAGTCTTCACGTTGACGTGTTGATCAACCTGGGGAATTTTACAATCTGGAAAATATTGTTATTGTGTGAAGTGTATGTCCATCATTTTATGGTATATGGCAAAGCTTTGGAAATGAAAAAGAGTTATGATTTATCTTTGACAATATTTAACTTATAACTGACGTTGATACGCAATCGTCCGGAATATTATATTTTGGTGAAATTTGTTATAAAAAATGCACTCTTTTGTTATGGTATGCTTGCATTTCGTCTTTCAGATTTGAAATATTAAGCTTATAATAATATATCAATATTGCTTATTTATTATGATTATCTAACGCTCCATGTTGAGAACTTAAAAGGTGAACTGTCATGTATATAACGAAAAATGCTTTAAGTATTATATTACATAAACATTTTCAATACTAACTTTTAAACCGCATGGACCACAATATTGATAGAGCTTATTTAGAGCTTATTAAAAAGAAACTAAACTTCAATAGGTCGTTTGCATGTAATTGCTTACCACATCATCGGCAAAAAGAAAAAGTAATAAAACAATGTCATCAATAGGTTTACCAGTTTGGACATCTTGCTGTAAGAAATTTTCTCAATCTTCAGCAAATATGTACAACAATAACGAGGACATTACCTCCCTTTGACGTAAACCAACGGCATCATTAAACCAATCGGAATATGTAGAGCATGATTTAACACGTGATTTTACATTGCTATTACATGAATACATATCCTTGAAGATTCTTAAAATTTTGCCCTGTATTCAGGTTTTCTACAATTTTATCCACCTAATCCTTTTACAAGCAACAACAAAAACACAAGGCCAAAGAGTATGTTTGCACGCAAGTAAAGTACACCTATAGCATGCTCACATAACTGCATAAAAATACATCGTTTTATTTCACCCTTGCTGTAATAGGCATGTTCCCGACTCACCAATCATCGAGCAGCTGCCATTAAGTTGACTCCATGTTCCGTCCGCCTGACACTGAATGCTGTTGTTGTTTCCAGTGAAGTTATACCCGGTTTCACACGAACATTGTGCGGACGACTGAAATGCTGTTGTTGCTGCTCTACATGCACCGTTTAAAACGACAGCGGGATGGCCACAATCTGGAGGAAACACAAGTTAATGGATTTACGAAATATCTTATGTTTTGTTGCTCAGTTACTAATATTATAATAACAACAAACGGTATTTTACGTAAGTTGGCATATTTTTAATCCTTTCTCAATTTACATTCAACCATGTATATATCTATTCTGGCTTAGCAAGTCGATTCATAATACAGCCGATATTAAAAGTACATCTTCTACATATAATAGACAGCAATTGAAGTTTTAAAATGTGTATGATATATTTAAAATAATTTCGAAACTTAAGAGAAATCGTCAACAGAGAAACATTTCGAAAGGCCGATTATAGTTTATGAGTTATGGACATGTTTTTGAATATAGTCGAAACACAAAAGACTATACTATTTTGAACATTGAGTACCCTTAATGTGGCATGTTGGTACGTCTGGACTCCATTTTGATGTTGCCATGCATTTTGATGTTTCGTTACCAACCAACGTGTAACCACTGATACATGAAAATGTGGCAGTTGACAAATACGTCGTGCCGTTCGAAGTCTTCACGTTGACGTGTTGATCAACCTGGGGAATTTTACAATCTGGAAAATATTGTTATTGTGTGAAGTGTATGTCCATCATTTTATGGTATATGGCAAAGCTTTGGAAATGAAAAAGAGTTATGATTTATCTTTAACAATATTTAACGTATAACTGACGTTGATACGCAATCGTCCGGAATATGATATTTTGGTGAAATTTGTTATAAAAAATGCACTCTTTTGCTACGGTATGCTTGCATTTCGTCTTTGGATTTGAAATATTAAGCTTATAATAATATATCAATATTGCTTATTTATTATGATTATCTAACGCTCTATGTTGAGAACTTAAAAGGTGAACTGTCATGTATATAACGAAAAATGCTTTAAGTATTATATTACATAAACATTTTCAATATTAACTTTTAAACCGCATTAACCACAATATTGATAGAGCTTATTTAGAGCTTATTTAAAAGAAACTAAACTTCAATAGGTCGTTTGCATGTAATTGCTTACCACATCATCGGCAAAAAGAAAAAGTAATAAAACAATGTCATCAATAGGTTTACCAGTTTGGACATCTTGCTGTAAGAAATTTTCTCAATCTTCAGCAAATATGTACAACAATAACGGGGACATTACCTCCCTTTGACGTAAACCAACGGCATCATTAAACCAATCGGAATATGTAGAGCATGATTTAACACGTGATTTTACATTGCTATTACATGAATACATATCCTTGAAGATTCTTAAAATTTTGCCCTGTATTCAGGTTTTCTACAATTTTATCCACCTAATTCTCTTACAAGCAACAACAAAAACACAAGGCCAAAGAGTATGTTTGCACGCAAGTAAAGTACACCTATAGCATGCTCACATAACTGCATAACAATACATCGTTTTATTTCGCCCTTGCTGTAATGGGCATGTTCCCGACTCACCAATCATCGAGCAGCTGCCATTAAGTTGACTCCATGTTCCGTCCGCCTGACACTGAATGCTGTTGTTGTTTCCAGTGAAGTTATACCCGGTTTCACACGAACATTGTGCGGACGACTGAAATGCTGTTGCTGCTGCTCTACATGCACCGTTTAAAACGACAGCGGGATGGCCACAATCTGGAGGAAACACAAGTTAATGTATTTACGAAATATCTTATGTTTTGTTGCTCAGTTACTAATATTATAATAACAGCGAACGGTATTTTACGTAAGTTGGCATATTTTTAATCCTTTCTCAATTTACATTCAACCATGTATATATCTATTCTGGCTTAGCAAATCGATTCATAATACAGCCGATATTAAAAGTACATCTTCTACATATAATAGACAGCAATTGAAGTTTTAAAATGTGTATGATATATTTAAAATAATTTCAAAACTTAAGAGAACTCGTCAACAGAGAAACATTTCGAAAGGCCGATTATAGTTTATGAGTTATGGACATGTTTTTGAATATAGTCGAAACACAAAAGACTATACTATTTTGAACATTGAGTACCCTTAATGTGGCATGTTGGTACGTCTGGACTCCATTTTGATGTTGCCATGCATTTTGATGTTTCGTTACCAACCAACGTGTAACCACTGATACATGAAAATGTGGCAGTTGACAAATACGTCGTGCCGTTCGAAGTCTTCACGTTGACGTGTTGATCAACCTGGGGAATTTTACAATCTGGAAAATATTGTTATTGTGTGAAGTGTATGTCCATCATTTTATGGTATATGGCAAAGCTTTGGAAATGAAAAAGAGTTATGATTTATCTTTAACAATATTTAACGTATAACTGACGTTGATACGCAATCGTCCGGAATATTATATTTTGGTGAAATTTGTTATAAAAAATGCACTCTTTTGTTACGGTATGCTTGCATTTCGTCTTTCAGATTTGAAATATTAAGCTTATAATAATACATCAATATTGCTATTTTATTATGATTATCTAACGCTCTATGTTGAGAACTTAAAAGGTGAACTGTCATGTATATAACGAAAAATGCTTTAAGTATTATATTACATAAACATTTTCAATATTAACTTTTAAACCGCATTAACCACAATATTGATAGAGCTTATTTAGAGCTTATTTAAAAGAAACTAAACTTCAATAGGTCGTTTGCATGTAATTGCTTACCACATCATCGGCAAAAAGAAAAAGTAATAAAACAATGTCATCAATAGGTTTACCAGTTTGGACATCTTGCTGTAAGAAATTTTCTCAATCTTCAGCAAATATGTACAACAATAACGGGGACATTACCTCCCTTTGACGTAAACCAACGGCATCATTAAACCAATCGGAATATGTAGAGCATGATTTAACACGTGATTTTACATTGCTATTACATGAATACATATCCTTGAAGATTCTTAAAATTTGCCCTGTATTCAGGTTTTCTACAATTTTATCCACCTAATTCTCTTACAAGCAACAACAAAAACACAAGGCCAAAGAATATGTTTGCACGCAAGTAAAGTACACCTATAGCATGCTCACATAACTGCATAACAATACATCGTTTTATTTCGCCCTTGCTGTAATGGGCATGTTCCCGACTCACCAATCATCGAGCAGCTGCCATTAAGTTGACTCCATGTTCCGTCCGCCTGACACTGAATGCTGTTGTTGTTTCCAGTGAAGTTATACCCGGTTTCACACGAACATTGTGCGGACGACTGAAATGCTGTTGCTGCTGCTCTACATGCACCGTTTAAAACGACAGCGGGATGGCCACAATCTGGAGGAAACACAAGTTAATGGATTTACGAAATATCTTATGTTTTGTTGCTCAGTTACTAATATTATAATAACAGCAAACGGTATTTTACGTAAGTTGGCATATTTTTAATCCTTTCTCAATTTACATTCAACCATGTATATATCTATTCTGGCTTAGCAAATCGATTCATAATACAGCCGATATTAAAAGTACATCTTCTACATATAATAGACAGCAATTGAAGTTTTAAAATGTGTATGATATATTTAAAATAATTTCGAAACTTAAGAGAAATCGTCAACAGAGAAACATTTCGAAAGGCCGATTATAGTTTATGAGTTATGGACATGTTTTTGAATATAGTCGAAACACAAAAGACTATACTATTTTGAACATTGAGTACCCTTAATGTGGCATGTTGGTACGTCTGGACTCCATTTTGATGTTGCCATGCATTTTGATGTTTCGTTACCAACTAACGTGTAACCACTGATACATGAAAATGTGGCAGTTGACAAATACGTCGTGCCGTTCGAAGTCTTCACGTTGACGTGTTGATCAACCTGGGGAATTTTACAATCTGGAAAATATTGTTATTGTGTGAAGTGTATGTCCATCATTTTATGGTATATGGCAAAGCTTTGGAAATGAAAAAGAGTTATGATTTATCTTTAACAATATTTAACGTATAACTGACGTTGATACGCAATCGTCCGGAATATTATATTTTGGTGAAATTTGTTATAAAAAATGCACTCTTTTGTTACGGTATGCTTGCATTTCGTCTTTCAGATTTGAAATATTAAGCTTATAATAATATATCAATATTGCTATTTTATTATGATTATCTAACGCTCTATGTTGAGAACTTAAAAGGTGAACTGTCATGTATATAACGAAAAATGCTTTAAGTATTATATTACATAAACATTTTCAATATTAACTTTTAAACCGCATGAACCACAATATTGATAGAGCTTATTTAGAGCTTATTTAAAAGAAACTAAACTTCATAGGTAGTTTGCATGTAATTGCTTACCACATCATCGGCAAAAAGAAAAAGTAATAAAACAATGTCATCAATAGGTTTACCAGTTTGGACATCTTGCTGTAAGAAATTTTCTCAATCTTCAGCAAATATGTACAACAATAACGGGGACATTACCTCCCTTTGACGTAAACCAACGGCATCATTAAACCAATCGTCAAGTCCTCCAGCAAATAATTCTGAACAAATGACAAACAATAAATATTGCGTCAATTGTAGAGCGCAAAGCCTTTGATAAATCCGAATCCCTTATTGTATCCAAAAAATCTCACATATTACCTGATAATATATCAATATTTTTAATAAAGAACTCGTTTAACATATCAATAAGTTTTTGAGTTCAGCGATTTGCCTGCATTTAGGATTTATTCTGTTTTAATCGAATTGTCAAGTTCAGGAAAACCGCATTGATAATATTGACATTATCTGCTTCTTCAATTTTACTATCGAATAAATGTCCCCATTCATAAAATAATCTAAAAAATCGTGTTACAAGATAAATATTGATGCAAAGCATCAAAGGGTGTCGAGAATTTAAGTGTAAAAGGCACTCGATAAAGTTACATGGACCGATTTTTTTCTACTGTAAATATTAATATATTGACCGATTATATATAACCATTATCTATGATTGTGTGTTATAACATCCAAATAACCATTTTTCTATGATGTTGTGTTATAACCCCCAAATAACCATTATCTATGATTTTGTGTTTTAACACCCAAATATTTCATAGTCCATTTTATCTACATTGGTTTCCTTTTTTACTGGCATCCGTGTGCAGTTTTCATTAATGTAACAGAACTGTGTAGTTTTTAAAAAATCTGCTTCATCTTGTAAGCGTAATTTCATATTTTTCTCAACTTCAAGGGGTGTTTACGACCCCCCCACCCTCTCACACATATATTTCATGGGAATAATAATAACATAAAATGGTTACAATAAAACATTATATTTGATTTAACTAAAACGTCTACATCAAAACAAAAAGTTAACATAGAACACACAAAAAATTGATTCTACTGGGGCTCGAACCTTGGGCATCTCACATGTGAAGCGAGCGTGTAACCACTACACTACGGACCCACTTGAAAAATCAACTTCTATCTAAGATATTAATAAGCTATTAATAGTCGGTTTAAATGTAAACCCGGAAGTTTAAACGCTGGAAAGTGAGCGGGGTTAAAGGTCAATATCAATGGTTCCATATCACTGGCAAGATACGGGTCACGCCTGCGGCCTTCTATATGTGGTTCTTAAAAAAAACAACCTGTAGGAAGACTTGATAGTAATGATACTGGGGTGCTGTGATGGTGCTCATCATTGATAAGCGGCTGCTTCCTTTATCAAGACTCATTATTACAATTAATAATACGTTTCACGCTTCGCGCTCTATAGCGCCTTTATTAGTAACTAGGTGATTGCTAGGATAGTGGAACAAAGAAGGTTTTAATGTGTTTACGACCCCCCCCCCTCTCACACATATTTCATGGGCATAATAAAAACTAAAAATGGTTACAATAAAACAGCATATTTAATTTAACTAAAACGTCTACATCAAAACAAAAAGTTAATATAGAACACAAATAAAATAGTTTGATTCTACTGGGGCTCGAACCTTGGACCTCTCTCATGTGAAGCGAGCATTTTACCACAACACTACGGAACCGCTTGAAAAGCACCTTCTAACTAAGATATTAAGGTAGTGGGAGCCTAATGGGTACTTTTCCAGAAACACTCTTTGTTATTATTTCCACATAGTAAATTGTATATCACAACTAATTGAAAAAATTTAAAACTTTTTACCAGCCGTTTAACTTTTTATACTTGGTTGAATACACCTACCCCTTGACTCGGTTGGGCGTATTCTATGGATTTACCCTATATCCTAACAATGGCTGCTTGTAAAATATGCATGCCTCCCATATGGTCTGTCAGTTGTACTGGTAGCCATTGTGTGAATAAGTTTTTGTCACTGACCTTGACCTTTGACCTAGTGACTTGAAAATCAATAGGGGTCATCTGCCAGTCGTGATCAATGTACCTATGAAGTTTCATGATCCTATGCATTATATTATTTTTCTTGAGTTATCATCAGGAAACCATTTTACTGTTTCGAGTCACTGTGACCTTGACCTTTGTCCTAGTGACCTGCAAATAAAAAGGGGTCATCTGCCATTGATGATCCATGTATCTATGAAGTTTCATGATCCTAGGCTTAAGCATTCTTGAGTTGATGATCAATGTACCTATGAAGTCTTATGATTCTAGGCGAAAGCATTCTTGAGCTATCATCCGGAAACCATTTTACTATATAGAGTCAATGTGACCTTGACCTTTGACCTAGTGATCTGAAAATCCATAGGGGTAATCTGCTAGTCATGATCAATTCACCTATGAAGTTTCATGATCCTAGGCCTAAGCATTCTTTAGTTATCATCCGGAAACCATTTTACTATTTCGAGTCACTGTGACCTTGACCTTTGACCTAGTGACCTGAAAAACAATAGGGGTCATCTGCCAGTCATGATCAATCAATGTATGAAGTTTCATGATCCTAGGCCTTAGCATTTTTGAGTTATCAACAGGTGGACGGACCGACGGACGCACCGACCGACTGACCGACGGACCGACCGACTGCCATGAGAAAAACAATATGCGCCCTCTTCTTCGAAGGGGGGCATAAATATATAGTTTTTTGTAATGGGATATACGTATATTTTGACAATTAACTTAATAAACGTACTCGACTGGATTTTGTTAGTAGATACAGAATTTAAGAAGTGTCATTGAAAGAGAATTGTTCCTTTGATGTCCAATAATATATGCACTTATCTGGATAAAATGGCAAAAACGACAACAAATGGTTCAGTGACAAAAAAAATTAATTACGTTTTATGTCATTTGTAGTGTGATGAAATGCAGATATTGTACATATTTATTTAACGCAACATATTTTCCACATACTGAATGAATTTCAGGAAGTTTTACCGTTCCTATCTCAAGAAATTTTACTTTGAGTATGCCTACCCCAATTCATTTTCACGCCATGAATTTAAGTATTAATTTGTATATCGCTTCTTTTGGTTTTCTAGTTGCTTATTAAAAGCTACAGTTATAAACCATGCCATGTGAATAAATTTAGCGAACTTTGAATTAATATTGATATAATAATACATTAACAAGAGCACCGAATAACGGGTGCCATGCTCGGCTGCGACAGCTTGTCAGAATATTAATTTAGAGGTCACAGTGACCTTGACCTTTGACCTAGTGACCCAAAATGGGTGTGGCGTGTAGAACTCATCAAGGTGCATCTACATATGAAGTTTCAAAGTTGTAGCTGGAAGTAATGTGATGTTAGAGGTAAAGTTAAAGTTTTATATTAGAGGTCACAGTGACCTTCACCGTTGACCTTGTGATCAAAAATGGGTGTGGTGGGTAGAACTCATCGAGGTGCATGTACATATGAAGTTTCAAAGTTGTAGGTGGAAGCACTATGATGTAAGAGGCAAAGATCAAGTTTTATATTAGAGGTCACAGTGAGCTTGACCTTTGACCTAGTGATCCAAAAATGGAAGTGGCGTGTAAAACTCATCAAGGTGCATCTACATATGAAGTTTCAAAGTTGTAGGTGGAAGGACTGTGATGTAAAAAGCAAAGTTAAAGTTTTTTATTAGAGGTCACAATGACCTTGACCTTTGACCTAGTGACCCAAAAATGGGTGTGGCAGGTAGAACTCATCAAGGTGCATGTACACATGAAGTTTCAAAGTTGTAGGTGGAAGCACTATGATGTTAGATGCAAAGTTAAAGCTTTATATTAGAGGTCACAGTGACCTTGATCTTTGACCTAGTGACCCAAAAATGGATGTGGCGTGTAGAACTCATCAATGTGCATGTACATATGAAGTTTCAAAGTTTTAGGTGGAAGCACTTTATTTTTAGAGCCATTGTAAAGGTTTTAGCACGACGGCGGACGACAAAGAGGCTATGACAATACCTCGGAGTTTTCTCCGAAAACAGCTGAGCTTATAATACAATCTCAAGGTCACCTAAAGTGAAAAGGCAACATAGGAATACAGGCGCAGTTCGCCACAAAATGTCAAAGTTGTTCCAATATTACATAATATAAAGATGTATAAGTTATCATGTTTCTTTAAACATGTAGCACAATAATATACAACTTATATTTTAATAAAAACAGCCAGATTAATGACAACTAGATGTACATAATTTAGTATCAGTATAAAGCCATTGCGTGATTTTGACTTGCCGCGTGTCATTTGAAAGCCATATTATCTCGTTCCGTCACTTTTCGTCACTGACCGATTTTAGGGACCACTTCAGATAAAATATTTTTTTGCGTTTGTGACTTTTGGTAGTCCCTCATTGTTTTTAGCAATGAAAGTATCCCTAAAGTCATCCTCTCCGGAACTAGAAAATATGGCTTTCAAATGACACAAGGCCAGTCCATATCCCGAAATGTTTTCAGCTGTTGGTCGCTTTAAAGTTCCTCTAGGCAACAGTACGTCTTACAATATAATGTTCTTTGCCTTTAAGGCTTTTCATGACTTAAACAAACTGAATTATGGATTGCAGTAACAGTAAAGATGTGGGCCATATCGTCAGTAATTTTACATGTTTTAAGCAAATATCCAAGTGCTTCAACATCATCAGGAGCACTGTGGGCGTTGCAGGTTACCTGGAGAACACGTTCACGAGATCTTCCTGTTTGTGTGACTGTCCAGGATACGATTTCCGAAAAACGGCAAAGAGTCAACAAAACCGCTTACACACTTACAAAACGTTTCAAAACAGTGTTTGTTCAGCAATGCAATAACCAAAACCCGAAAATCAAACCTGCGCCCATTATGAGCAACAAATATGACTCTGGGAAACTTTGCAAGCCACACCATACAATCATGTAGAGAAATTTTAATTGATACACTATCAACACTTCCACCATTTACACGCATTATGCCATAATCATCACCACAGATGCCAATCACATTCTGAGCTTCGGAAGAAATTGGCACTGTTGTCTTCTCATATGTCGAGAACTTAAAACTCGTCTTCAAATGCACAGCAGCAATCTGAGTAATACCAGGCCTCGAACTGAAATACAAAATTAAATTCACACAATGCTTATTTCATGAATTTTATAATTCCCATTAAGTTTCATTCTGACGCCTTATATGATTATTGGTTATGAGAAAAATTAATTTTCAGCAGAACAAGCACATTACATATTGAAAAGTCGTTGAATTTAAATTATCGCTTGTGAAAAGAATTTACCATTTATATGAATAGCTCAGAATTTTAATATGCCTATGCTCCTTCATAAGATTTATTACTAAAAGTAATGGATTTATTTTAAAAAATTGTAATATTTGGAATAGCTTTTAATATTTATAATAACAATCACAAATATTTTTAATTATGTGCCTGCGTTGGGGTTCTAACCAAAAATCTTTTTTAAAATGTAATTTTACCAAACTATGAACACAGTGCCTTTAATAAAACAATTATTATTAATATGTTTTTGTTCATCTGGAATAGGAAATAAGAAGACAGTTGATGAGAAAAAATACTAAAATTTGGCACCAGAATAGTCAATAAAATTGTATTAAAAGTTAGTTTTAACACTTACTCCATTTCTTTCTCATAAGCATCAATGGCAGCCTTGTTAGACGACGCAGTTGAGATTTTCTTGATGGCCTCCCCAGCACGAGCCTCCATCTTCTTAAGATTTCTATTTGCAATAAGCGTTATTTTTAGAGTTTTTATGAAGTTATTTACCTTCACCGGCCTACCCGAACTGATTTTCTTTGCTGAAAAGAGAATTGAAAATGATAAGAACATGAAAACGAAATAAGGCCGTAGTTACTTAACAATGACGTCACAATGTATTTGCATAGACTCCATTCGTATCATAATAACATTATTAAATAACATGAATGAGCAATCAATTGGATTTAACAACACAATTGCGAAACTAAATTTGTAAACTGAATATGAGGGACACCGGAATGTTTCCTCATATATTACACGATAAACAAATATTCACTGGGAATGACACTTTAAATTTTAAGGGGGTCTGAAAATGTGTAAGAATTCCAAACATCAATGGCAATTGTACAATGATTAAACATTGATAGAATTGGAAGGTTACAAAATAAAGACATGCATACCTGTTCCAAGCTTGGTATTTACGTCAAAGCATGGCATTCCCCTGATCTTGAGATGGTGCTGTTTTCTATAAGCAACACGGTTGACTTTTCTACAGTCAGGGTTTTCACAAACAACGTACAAATAACCACAGAGGCCATTTTGGAGTTCGCCAACAATGTTGTATATTGTCAAAGGAATGGGACACATATTACAAAACTGACCATACTGTGATTTATTAAGCAAAACCTCCAGCTCAACGAGTGAATCAATCTTCTTCCATCCCCCACCCACTTCTGCTTACTCTTTTCACGCCATTTAGCAAATGCGAATAGCTTTTACGTGAGTCATTTTCACACAAATCGCCATCGCAGAGCTCAGTTAATGAATAATTGTTATCGAACACAGCGTTGTCGATCGGTGTTTGCTTCTTTTTCGATTTTGCAAATCGCTCGCTTTTATTTGGCACTTACCTTTTGGTAAGAAAATGTCAACAACCGTGACGTCATGAACACAAATATTTTATGAAACGAATTAATTTAACTTATATTTGTATTGTATAGTTATTAAATCTTAAAGAGATAAGCAAATTTAACTCTTAAATTAAAAAAATACAAATTTATTTCGTGTATTTAGTTTAATGTCCGGACTTTAACGTAGATATCGCTTTTAGCCGAAACGCTTTCCGAATACGGTGATATCGACCGACTATTCCCGATCCCACTAGGCACCTACTGCCTTAATAAGTGACTGTAGTGTAACGGTTATTAATAAAGCAATAAACCGGGTAATCGCTGTCGTCTTGTAAAATTGAAGAAAATATGCGTTAACCAAAACTCGAACAGCAAAAGTCGGCGCTATTGTTAGAAGAACCGCAAAATAAATATATTTTGATTATGTTTGGTTTTTATACAAAACCAGAAAGGTTCGCGTATTTGCCCAGTCCCTGTGATCTTTCCCCTGTGGTCAATTGTGGATCAGTTATTAATTAAAACAATTAGCTTTGCATTATTTGCAATAAATGTTGTAATAAATGTAATAGGCACAAATGCAGTACTTATTTACACTTATTTACACAAAAAATCACCACCATGCAAGATATTCTTTAAAAAATATATATACATTGATCCGTAAAATAACTTCTCCTCCCATAAGCGAAAAAAATGCATTACATACTAGTCACCGCACTCCAGTGCGACGCCAATGAGATATTTCAATAGTTTTTACCTGAACATGATTTAAACTGCTTCCAAAATTCCTTGGGTTGACTGGTTTTTATACGTTCGAATTTTCGCATTCGCTCCTTAAAGTTTACATTCTTTTTTTTCCTTAAAATGTGTTTATAATATGTTTCACATTTAAATTATGTATTGTATTTAGCGCCGATTCGTTATTGAGAGCATGAACATGGATCGAACTTACGTCACTTCCGTCACTTCCGGTTTGAAATAAAATGGCGAATAGATCGGAATTTGCGCAAATTTTCGACTTTGTCATATCGATTCTCGCTAATAACCGTTATTGAATCGAAATAATCGTCCCATGACCGTGCTACAAAATTAGTGGGTTTACTGAGTTAACGAGATGCAGGATGAAGCAAAACATTACTTTTAATCGGTCAAAATACATTAAAAAAAATTTGATAAATCTAAATAATTGTAAAAGTATATAACAGTGGTATATAAAATAAAATTAAGGTACCCACTTAATATTTACTCAACTACGAATGTTTAATTTAATTTGAGTGCATTTGTCGCTCAGTTTTTGGTAACGGTAATATACTTAAAATATATTCTGAGATATATTTATTATCTGTCAAACTTTAATATCAGAGTTATATAAGTTGTAGCTTCACACTTTGATTTGTTCGCACCCACCAATGAACAACCGAATTCCGAAGGAACATGTGGCAGTTGACGAAAAGGTAGTGCCGTACGAAATATCTGTATTGACCCTTAGATCAACATTTTGGATTATCAGATTTTTCAAATGGAGACAATATAAAATGTATACAACCAAACGGTTTAAAACAAATACATATTCATGATTGTATCGGTAATTAGGAAACAAATTGTTTTGATTACAAACAATGTAAGAATGGTTCCAAGCATTACTTAATGATGACAGTTCGCGATCTATCAAACGTCTGGCAATAAGTTCAATGAAACAACTGGCAACCATGTTCTTATTGATTCCGCAATCACATGTTTGCTTACTTAAACGTGAACGTGGCTTTTTTTAAAAAGAAGTTTAAGTTTTTATGTAAAAGATGTTGATTTAAAGTAATTTACAGCGACGTTTGATTAGTTGCCTGAAATTTCTGTTAAATTATCAGTCTGGGAGTTGTTTACAGAAAAACGTAATTAGTTGATTGCCTTTTTACAAGTATTTTCGCGTAGTTGATCGACATGAGTGAGTAGCTGAGGATGTTATAGGTGTTGAATGATTGTGTAAGTGCTTAAATGAGAAGCTGATTAGATGAAGTGAGTAGTTGAATTAGATTTCCGAGAGTTTGACTGAGATGTATAAGAAGATGATGGGGATGTCTAAGGAGCTGACTTCGATGTATTCGTAGCTTATAAGCATGTTTCAGTATTGCACAGTAATGTGTGAGTAGCTGAATGTAAATTGAGAGTAGTTGGCTTAGATTTGTAAGAGGCTCACCTCGATGTGTAGGTAGCTGATTGCGATGTGTGAGTATTTTCATATGACGTATGAGTAGCGTAACGCTATATGTTAGTATGTTAGCCGGTATATGTTATTAATTTGCTATGATGTGTGAGTAGCTGAATGCGACGTATAAAAAGTTTACTTGCATGTCTCAGTAGTTAAATAGGATATGTTTGCTGATGACCGCTTTGTTGTTTACAATATTGTACAATTAGTAATTGATATATTTTGATCATTAATTGGAACACGTGGGTTGTTGGCTGAGATGTGTGAGCAGTTGATTGAGATGTGTCCGGAGCAGACTGTGGTATGTGAGAAACTAAACTGAATGTTATGAAAGAGTCTTTGATTTGGATATGTTGTAAGTTTCTTAGATGCTTGAGAAATCATAATATTAAATTAGAATGTACATATCCTAAGTCTCATAAAATAAACGACATTAAAAAAAATAATGAAACATTAATCTTAATTAAAATTAAGAAACAATCAGTGAATTAAGTTTTGCAAGACGACACGATGGCGTTTTTCATACGTTGAATACTGTGTAAACATTCATCCGAAAATTACCATTTACTGTTTAAAACAAACTGCTACACTTTTGACGCTTAAACAGTATTACAGTCTACAGATTTAACAAAAATATCACTTTTAAACGTATGCACGGTTTTCTCTATATTCATATTACTAGATTAAAGGACCTTCTTACGAAAGGCGTATCAATAAAGTGATTTTTGTTGAAATACTTTTCTTAAGAAGGCCCTTAAATTACGGTTATAATGAAATTTAAAAAAACAGTCCCTTTCCATCTGGAACTTGTAATGTTTGTTTACAGCTTTAGACTTAATTACAATTCTGAATTTAAAACATCAAGTTTAAGAGTAAATGGTCATTATTACATTCATTTTCACATTGTTACTTACGTAGGAACAACTTTAACATTTTGTCTTTCAAAACAGTATTCATTGTTGGCTTCACAAGTGTGCTTCAATAATTGTTTACATCTTTTTTTGTGCATGTCGCCTCATCTATTACACTAAACAATAAACGTAAACAACTTAAACGTACATTGTCTTAGTTTTCATGCAATGGCACATGGCTTACCAATTATCGAGCAGCTGCCGTTTAACTGACTCCATCTTCCGTCCTCCTGACACTTGATGCTGTTTTTGTTACCACCGAAGTGATACCCAGTGTCACACGAACATTGTCCGGTTGAATTAAATGTGGTTGTGGCTGCTTTACATTCACCGTTTAAAAAACCAATTGGATGTCCACAATCTAGAAAAAAACATAACGTAAATTTATCGTCAAATTAGCTTGATGTTTTGTAGCTGCGATGAACAGTTAGTAATTAAATACGCACTTTTTGTGCATATTTTAAAACCCTTCAAAAGTTGCATTTAACTATTTAACGCTATGATGTCCAATTGGGCCGAAGTAGAGCTGCAATTAAACGCTTATCTTCATATAATAGACAAAAATGCAGTTTAAACATGTATCGGATTTATTTCGCATAATATTGAAAATAAAGGGAATTCGCCGGCGGAGTAATCATTCAAAAGGCATATGGTACCTTATATGACTTAAAAATATTACTGAACATAATCGACACGTATTTGACAGTGACATGTTGGCCATGATTTATCGAACAATTAAGCATTTACTTCACAAAAACGCAGTTTTTCTAATATACGTTCCAGAAATTCCATAACCAGTATATCATAGATCTAAGTGTTAATTAAACCATAAGGCATTGATGCATGAGAATAATGTATTATTATTCATTGCCATCGATTTTAATCACAATATGGTACAAACCTATTTGTCTCATGTATTTACAGTTATGACAAAGATATCATTGTATAAGAAAGCAATTGAAATTGAATTTAAATGTTTTTGACTGTGGTTGTATGTATTATGTAATTGTGGGGCGTTACGTTGGCTATGTATGGAATTTGAAAGCGTTTGACTGTAACCTAGGTGTATTAATGACCGGTGTGAGCATTTGATTGATATTTCATTGCTCTCGCTGGTGTCTTTAGGCTGGTGTAAGCCTTCCTACTACTTCCTGCGGCAATCTCGTTGTCAGTGATTATGCATTACTCCCCAACCCAAAACCTCTTGTCCTGTTTTAGTTTTTCGTTAACTCTCTGTATATTTCTGTATTCTATCTTTTTTGCAGATGCCCATGATCTCGGCCACCTCCACGGCTTTTTCCTCCTCTCTCTCTGCCAATAACTACCTTTGCCGATACAAAAGGACTTTCTTTAGGTTGTTAGTCATGGTGTCATTGTCGCTATCTATAATGCTCAGGATATAAGATTGTATGGATATATAGTGTGTGTATATGCTTTATTTGTTTCCTCAATTTGAACACTGGAAACAACTAACACTTTTGTTTGGATAAGCGTTTTTATTGTTTTAACTAATTTTTTTTTTACTACGTAAAAAGTGATACCCTGTGAAGTGATAACAGGTATCATACGAACATTGTATTGTTGACGGAAATGTGGTTGTTGCTACTCTCATTGAACGTTTAAAAGGCCACACTCTATAGGAAACATAAAGTAAATTTATTGTCGAATTAGCATTATGTTGTGTAGCTGCGATGAAACAGTGTTTATTGAAACATGCACGGTCTGTAACGTAATGGCGCATATTTCAACACCCTTCTAGACTTGTATCTGATTATGTATATGGCTGTGCTTGCTTGGCAAAATCGATTTGTATCGAGACTGGTATTAGAAGTGTATCTACATAAAATAGGCCACCAATGCCGTTTGGAAATGTTATCGGATCATAAAGCATAATATAAAATCCAAAAGGAAATCACCATCAGAGAAAACATCAGAAGGCCCATGGTACTATGACATGACCATGTATTTCAATGTTATCGTAACATAAATGACGGTTCTGTGTTAAAAACTGTGAGTCGATGAAGACAAAAAACGCAAACGTTTCTAACAAACGTTTAAAAAGTTATATTACATGTAAATGTGACGTGGATGAATAAGAAGCTTATTCATGTGAGTATTGGACAGTAATGTGCGAGTAGCTGAATGTAAATTGAGAGCATTAACTGCAACACGTGGGTTGTTGGCTGATATGTGTGGGTAGTTGATTGAGATGTGTGTGTAGCTGACTGTGGTGTGTGAGAAACTGACTGTGATGAAAGAATCTTTGATATTGATACTCTAAGATGTTTGAGAAATAATAAATGATACACTAGACATGTTAATGCACATATCCTAAATTGCATACAATAAACGACATTAAAAAAGAATGATGAAACATTAATCTAAATTAAAGTAAGAATCAGTGAATTCAGTTTTGCAAGACGACACCGTGGAGTATTTCATACGTTATATACTGTGTGGACTTTCATCCGAAAATGACCATTTACTTTATAAAAAACTGATTCCTTTTTGACGCTTATACAGTATTTCAGTCGAAAGATTAAACGAAAACATCATATTTTAAACTTATGCCCGGTTTTCTCTTGTTTTCGTATTACTATGATTAAAGGAAATTTTAAGAAAAGCGTATCAGCAAAGAGATTTTTGTTGAAATAATTTTCTAAAGAAGGCCATTAAATAATAATTATAATGAAATTTAAAAAAAAAACACAGTCTCTTTCAATCGGGAACATTTTATGTTAACAGCTTCACACTAAACTACTAAAATTAGGCCTTAAAACATCAAGTTTAAGAGTAAACGGTTTTTTCACATTCATTTGCACATTGCTACTAAAGTAGGAGCAACTTCAACATATCGTTTTTCAAAACAGTATACATTGATGGTTCCACAATTGTGATTCAAATAGTGTTTAAATATTCTTTTTTCCTTGACGCCTAATCAATGAGACTTAACAATACACGTTAACTGCTTAAACGTACTTTGTTTTGATATCCAAGCATAAGCGCATGGCTTACCTTTAATCGAGCAGCTGCCGTTTAACTGACTCCAATTTCCGTTCGCCTGACACTTAATGCTGCTTATGTTACCATTGAAGTGATATCCGGTGTAACAAAAACATTGTCCGGTTGAATTAAATGTGGTTGTGGCTGCTCTGCATTCGCCGTTTAAAAGGCCAATTGGATGTCCACAATCTAGAAAAAAAAACATAACGTAAATTTATTGTCGAAATGGTTTTATGTTTTGTAGCTGCGATGAACTATTATTAATTAAAACAAGCACTTTGGGTTACGATTTTCTCATATTTCAAAACCTTTGAAAGTTGTATCTAATTATATATATATCACTATGCTGGCTTGGTCCAATCCTGCCGAAATACAGCTGATATTAAACGGGCATCTGCATATAACAGACAACAATTGTGTTAAGACTGATATTAAATGTTTATCTACATATAATAGGCCACCATTGCCGTTTGAAAATGTGTCAGGATCATAAAGCATAATATTAAAACCAAAAGGAAATCACCATCAGAGAAACCATAAGAAGGCCCATGGTACATTTATTTAAATATAATCGAAACATATATGACGGTGCTATGTAAAACATTGTGAGTCGAAAAAGACAGCATTTACCTCACAAAATCGCAGTCGTTTAGCATACGTTTAAAAGTTATATTGCATGTAAATCGGACGTGGATGTATAAGTAGCTTATTAAGCTGTGTGAGTATTGCAGTTATATTACCTGTAAATCGTTAAGTGTAAATTATACCATGAGTCTTGGATTCATTAGTTGTTTACGTTTGTTTCAGAATTTATTGGTGTTGGATACTCGAAAACTTGCGTCAGTTTGTAGTAGAATAAAAAGTGTATTAGAGTGATATAAGATTGGATTACTAAGGATATAATAAATGTATGTTGATATCAATAAAATATGATTAAGTATTTGAATGTTATTTATGAGAGATAAACTAGGTTGTGATATTTTTTATTGACATTGCCAATCATGAATAAACGTGAATTTCCATGGCGCATTTATTTGTTAAACGTATTGTTAGGTTGTATGGGTTTGTATATAGTGTTTATATTCTTGTGTGCCTGAACGTGAACTCTGAAAACCATATACACTATTTTCGTCTGGATAAACGTGTCAATTAATGCATCTAAGCTATGCAAGCAAGTAACGTTATGTTATGATATACTGCAATGGCATCTTATTTAGATGATAACGTTGTTGTTATTTCTGTATACCTGTTTCTTCACATCCATGGCCCCCTATCCATTTGCCAAGCTGCTCACACTTGATTCTAAAAGATGGAAGGAATTGAAGACTTGAATCCGCGTGATACCCATCCGTACAGTGTACGTCTAATATTATTCCGAACTTTGAAGATGTATATTGAATATACTGAAAGTTGGTGTCATTTGGGTACAACATCCAGTTTGTGCTATTGTTGGGATCTCCACATTCTGAAAGAGTAAGCCAGATTCATAAGTCGTGTATTGTGTCTATCAATTTGTACTGTTAACTTCTTGACTGCAATCCGTTAAGAAGAAAGTTTATGTTTTAAAACCATTGCTATGTTTATGTTTGAATTGTTATAGACAATATATTTTCATAAAATGTGTTCCCTGATGCAATTTTATATCGCATATACATTACTAAAGGGTATTTAATATATTGTTTCTATTGCCTTAATAACGTGAATGCTCAAATGTGAACGATTAGCAACATTGTTTAAATATCAAAAAGCGAACATATATACAGCGTCAAACACATACATAAGTAAACAATTGGTATGAAGCATCTTTGTTGAGTAAACATTTTAAAAGGTTTTAAAATATATTGACAATGATATAATGTATTGGTAAAACTATTCAGAGTACCATTGTTGTGTATGATGTGTAGTTGTATGTTTAATATCAGTTATAACATGACTCAATTTGTCAAGTTTATGCAAGTATAGAAGGGACTTTCAAATGTGAAAAATTCCGTTGAGACTGTGCATTTATCAATTAATAATAATTCATCGAAGCTACATAACATACAACAGCTTTTATGTTTCCTCCAGATTGTGGACCCCCCGCTGCGTTTTTAAACGGTAAATGTGCAGTAACAAACAGATTTACCGGACAATGTTCTTGTGAAACCGGGTATTACCTCAATGGAAACAGCAACATCAGCAAAACCAAAAGGAAATCACCATCAGAGAAACCATAAGAAGGCCCATGGTACATTTATTTAAATATAATCGAAACATATATGACGGTGCTATGTAAAATATTGTGAGTCGAAAAAGACAGCATTTACCTCACAAAATCGCAGTCGTTTAGCATACGTTTAAAAGTTATATTGCATGTAAATCGGACGTGGATGTATAAGTAGCTTATTAAGCTGTGTGAGTATTGCAGTTATATTACCTGTAAATCGTTAAGTGTAAATTATACCATGAGTCTTGGATTCATTAGTTGTTTACGTTTGTTTCAGAATTTATTGGTGTTGGATACTCGAAAACTTGCGTCAGTTTGTAGTAGAATAAAAAGTGTATAAGAGTGATATAAGATTGGATTACTAAGGATATAATAAATGTATGTTGATATCAATAAAATATGATTAAGTATTTGAATGTTATTTATGAGAGATAAACTAGGTTGTGATATTTTTTATTGACATTGCCAATCATGAATAAACGTGAATTTCCATGGCGCATTTATTTGTTAAACGTATTGTTAGGTTGTATGGGTTTGTATATAGTGTTTATATTCTTGTGTGCCTGAACGTGAACTCTGAAAACCATATACACTATTTTCGTCTGGATAAACGTGTCAATTAATGCATCTAAGCTATGCAAGCAAGTAACGTTATGTTATGATATACTGCAATGGCATCTTATTTAGATGATAACGTTGTTGTTATTTCTGTATACCTGTTTCTTCACATCCATGGCCCCCTATCCATTTGCCAAGCTGCTCACACTTGATTCTAAAAAATGGAAGGAATTGAAGACTTGAAACCGCGTGATACCCATCCGTACAGTGTACGTCTAATATTATTCCGAACTTTGAAGATGTATATTGAATATACTGAAAGTTGGTGTCATTTGGGTACAACATCCAGTTTGTGCTATTGTTGGGATCTCCACATTCTGAAAGAGTAAGCCAGATTCATAAGTCGTGTATTGTGTCTATCAATTTGTACTGTTAACTTCTTGACTGCAATCCGTTAAGAAGAAAGTTTATGTTTTAAAACCATTGCTATGTTTATGTTTGAATTGTTATAGACAATATATTTTCATAAAATGTGTCCTCTGATGCAATTTTATATCGCATATAAATTACTAAAGGGTATTTAATATATTGTTTCTATTGCCTTGATAATGTGAATGCTCAAATGTGAACGATTAGCAACATTGCTTAAATATCAAAAAGCGAACATATATACAGCGTAAAACACATGCATAAGTAAACAATTGGTATAAAGCATCTTTGTTGAGTAAACATTTAAAAAGGTTTTAAAATATATTGACAATGATATAATGTATTGGTAAAACTATTCAGAGTACCATTGTTGTGTATGATGTGTAGTTGTATGTTTAATATCAGTTATAACATGACTCAATTTGTCAAGTTTATGCAAGTATAGAAGGGACTTTCAAATGTGAAAAATTCCGTTGAGACTGTGCGTTTATCAATTAATAATAATTCATCGAAGCTACATAACATACAACAGCTTCCTCCAGATTGTGGACCCCCCGCTGCGTTTTTAAACGGTAAATGTGCAGTAACAAACAGATTTACCGGACAATGTTCTTGTGAAACCGGGTATTTCTTCACTGGAAACAGCAACATCATTCATTGTCAGTATAACGGAACATGGAGTCAACTAGACGGCAGATGCTCGCTAATTGGTAAGCCGTTAACCTGCCAATAACAAATATTTAAGGGAAAAAAAGGATTAATATGCAGTTACGTGTCTTGTACGCTTCATTTAATGCATTTTTGGAAATAAATGCCGTTAAGATAATGCGTTGTTCAATTAATAATTATTCATCGCAGCTACAGATCATACAATAACTATTATGTTTCCTCCAGATTGTAGACAACCCGCTTCGTTTTTAAACGGTAAATGTACAGCAACGACAACCAGTTTTCAGTCTACCGGGCAATGTTCTTGTCAAACAGGGTATCACTTCACTGGACACAACAACAGCATTCATTGTCAGGCGAACGGAACATGGAGTCCACTAGACGGAAGCTGCTCGATAATTGGTGAGCATGCCGATAACAGTTATTGTGGGGAAATTAAAAAAAATCTATTAATAATGCAGTTACGTGTCACGTGCGCTTCATTTACTGAAAATTCGGATATGTTAAGTTGTTGGAACACGCAAGCTCTTTGTCATCATGTATCTTCTTTTTTATTTAAGTTAGAAGACTGCTGCTTTGCGAAGCGATGCAAACATATATTAGTCATCTTTTTGTCTTTTAATAACGTATTTAAGTGTATAATCAAGATTATAATGAACATTTATTATTAAATGTTCGCATATTTTGAACGCCAGAGCGGAACCCAATTGCATCTAAAAATTATAATTTGTCGCATGGTTATAATTGACCAATTTTATGAATAATTTCGTGCATAACTGTATGATTTATATAATGTTTTGTGTGTGTGAATGGTATGTCGAAGGTAAGTTACCTTTATAAAACGAGAGCGCCGATGGCGTTAAAAGCATAGGTGCAAGATACAGGGAAGAATGGCGTCACGTGGTATAATGTAGTTCGATATCGCCATCCGCGAATTTCTCAAATCAATAATTTTAAACAATTACCGACTATTTAAATAGATAATCTTTCCATTTACATCAGTGTTTGAAACACTTATGAAAAATAATTACCCAAGCCTTTCAAAATTTAAGCACGGACAGATCTGTATCGAACTATTGTTTTCACAAATGAAAATAGACGCTACCCTATTCGTCTGCGTCAAGAATTTGTCGTAAAACTTGTGGTAAGCGTTAGATGCAGACGTGCACAACAGATTGAGTTCTGAATACAGATTTCTGAATGCAGATTTTTATAGAAACTCCTCACAGCAGTTACTTCCCTTGCTTCGCCCGGTCAGTAACTTCTAGTATAAGGGAGGCCACTGCGTAGGAGATTGAGATTTATAGTGCAGATAGAATTGTTTTACGAACGAAATTTGTTTTAGGTTATAAGAAGATTTCTTGACATAAAACGGTCTTAGAAAAATTCACTAAAAACGGTGTCAGCAATATTCTTGGAAGAAAACGTTAGAAAAACGTTTCCAAAAAAAAATTGTAAGAATGACCATATACTAAATTATATAGATATTTCGTCTGATTTTTGATCAGGTAAGGCTTCATAAAGGGCAACTGATCGATGTGGATTTTCGAAATGTGGTATATACCATAAGCATAGGTGCGTAAACGCACCTATGCTAAAAATGATGTTTAATATTGGAAAGTTAGTATTGCGAAATATTAAATGTTATGTAATGTTGTGTACATATATTTTAATTTTGTAAGTAATTAATCAGTGTTGAGTAAAAACAAATATGAACTCAGGTAAATCTATATTATTAACGACAATAGTAACTTCCCAAAACAGTAACTTCCCAAAACTATAAACGTCTAAGAAAAGGGATGAAAACAATGCAGCCATAATACGGTCAAATTAAACGCATACAGTCATGATACGGACTTACTACATGCAGCTTTTCCTAGCATTTATTTTAAAACTTGTTAACATTTTGTCGAAATGAACATTTCCAACTATATCAAATAATCAGAATAATATATGTTCATTTCGACAAAATGTTAACAAGTTTTAAAATAAATGCTAGGAAAAGCCGCACGTAGTAAGCCCGTATCATGACTGTATGGGTTTAATTTGACCGTATTATGGCTGCATTGTTTTCATCCCTTTTCTTAGACGTTTATAGTTTTGGGAAGTTACTGTTTTGGGAAGTTACTATTGTCGTTAATAATATAGATTTACCTGAGTTCATATTTGTTTTTACTCAACACTGATTAATTACTTACAAAATTAAAATATATGTACACAACATTACATTACATTTAATATTTTGCAATACTAACTTTCCAATATTAAACATCATTTTTTTATAAAGGTAACTTACCTTCGACATACCATTCACACACACGAAACATTATATAAATCATACAGTTATGCACGAAATTATTCATAAAATTTGTCAATTATAACCATGCGACAAATTATAATTGTTAGATGCAATTGGGTTCCGCTCTGGCGTTCAAAATATGCGAACATTTAATAATAAATGTTCATTATAATCTTGATTATACACTTAAATACGTTATTAAAAGACAAAAAGATGACTAATATATGTTTGCCTCGCTTCGCAAAGCAGCAGTCTTCTAACTTAAATAAAAAAAGAAGACACATGAGGACAAAGAGCTTGCGTGTTCCATCAACTTAACATATCCGAATTTTCAGTAAATGAAACGCACGTGACACGTAACTGCATTATAAATAGATTTTTTTTAATTTTCCCACAATAACTGTTATCGGCATGCTCACCAATTATCGAGCAGCTTCCGTCTAGTGGACTCCATGTTCCGTTCGCCTGACAATGAATGCTGTTGTTGTGTCCAGTAAAGTGATACCCTGTTTGACAAGAACATTGCCCGGTAGACTGAAATCTGGTTGTCGCTGCTGTACATTTACCGTTTAAAAACGAAGCGGGTTGTCTACAATCTGGAGGAAACATAATAGTTGTTGTTTGGTCTGTAGCTGCGATGAATAATTATTAATTAAACAACGCATTATCTTAACGGCATTTATTTCCAAAAATGCATTAAATGAAGCGTACAAGACACGTAACTGCATATTAATCCATTTTTTTTCCTAAAATATTTTGTTATTGGCAGGTTAACGGCTTACCAATTAGCGAGCATCTGCCGTCTAGTTGACTCCATGTTCCGTTATACTGACAATGAATGATGTTGCTGTTTCCATTGAGGTAATACCCGGTTTCACAAGAACATTGTCCGGTAAATCTGTTTGTTACTGCACATTTACCGTTTAAAAACGCAGCGGGGGGTCCACAATCTGGAGGAAACATAAAAGCTGTTGTATGTTATGTAGCTTCGATGAATTATTATTAATTGATAAATGCACAGTCTCAACGGAATTTTTCACATTTGAAAGTCCCTTCTATACTTGCATAAACTTGACAAATTGAGTCATGTTATAACTGATATTAAACATACAACTACACATCATACACAACAATTGTACTCTGAATAGTTTTATCAATACATTATATCATTGTCAATATATTTTAAAACCTTTTAAAATGTTTACTCAACAAAGATGCTTCATACCAATTGTTTACTTATGTATGTGTTTGACGCTGTATATATGTTCGCTTTTTGATATTTAAACAATGTTGCTAATCGTTCACATTTGAGCATTCACGTTATTAAGGCAATAGAAACAATATATTAAATACCCTTTAGTAATGTATATGCGATATAAAATTGCATCAGTGGACACATTTTATGAAAAGATATTGTCTATAACAATTCAAACATAAACATAGCAATGGTTTTAAAACATAATATGTTGCAGTGTGATCGTTCAGGAAAAACTAAGAACTGCACAAAGTTAACATTAATCGACAAACATGCTCGGGATCCTCATTGTTCCACACATACTATGTGACATTTTTGCTGATAAATAATCATATGTATAAAGTTGAATTTCAAGGATTCACAATTTCCTTTCTAATTGCTTGTGTTGTTCTTTAGCTATGTAAATTTAAATGAAATACTCCACAATTATTTAACTTCAATTGTCGCATCTTACGATTGATCGAAGGCTAGAAAAGATGACGACGCATGATCTGCGCAATTGGATATACACATATTACAAGTATTGCATACACATAAGAAATGATAAACGCAATTTCCGAAGATTGATTTTCCAAAATTAAAAATCCACGCATGTACGTGTCCACGACATTGTCATTGTTTGGAAAACCACGATAATTCATGCCGTTGTATTTTTAAGATTTTGCAGTAAAATGCAAACATACACAAAATATAAAATTGGGGTCACCAGATAAGGACGGTTGTTGCGAGGCAGAGTTAATAAGAGTCAATCAATGATTAGACACATAGACTCTAACCTACGTATCTGACTACAAAAAGTGGGAAAATAATATATCAAATCTTATACTTACCTGGATGTTGGTCGCCCAGATCGCAGTTTGTTAGATTTATTAAACAAATTACAAGTAACAGAAACTCCAGTGGCATTGTTGTTCTTTCCGATTTACACTAAAGATTGTGTTAGAATAGGAGGAATCGTTATCAATACAGAACAAAACAGAGTCATTTCGCGTTATCTATAAGGAAAATATAGATATGGCATTCATATGAAAATGACTTGCTCCCATTTGAAGTGAATACTGTACTCGACACGCTTTGTGTATTATGTCAAAACGAAATCAACTAAGCGTTCGACGTACGCACGACAAGAATCGCACTGTCGATGAATACTATGCTGACTTCTGATAATCCGGTTACATAAATAAATCTTCGTACGTTTGGTCGCTTATTAAATGCGATTTTTGATATTCTGTTTAGTTTGCAATTAAGAATATGTATGATGTAAACGCTGATGAACATTTTTATATAAGCTAACATTATTATCTGTGCATGCGTACTATCTGTTGCAAAGTGCTTATACCGTAGCATTCATGTGGTGTTACGAAACTTATGTCTTCAACATTCCCATCATTCAATTACATTAACTGTGTGCAGCGATACATAAATAAATTGTATTGACCCCATGTAGATCAATCGGTCTTAGTTGCAAATATAAAGTTTGAAGCATGTTGTTCTTCGTATGTATTTAAGTTTATAGGGGTGGTACGTTGCTCTTCGTGGTATTTCCTTTAAACAGGAAACAAAATGCGCCTTCAACACAGTAACATTAAGATATATTGTGCAAAATAAATAATCGTTGACAAATTGTCAATGTATACGCAGGATAATGTACGCAGAAATACAACTTTCACTATATTTATAGTTACTACCGTTATGACATAAACTGATATTTACAAATGATATAGTTTAAAAACAAACACATTTATTGAATATACCTAACAACGTTATTAATGTGAGATTAAATCATAAAAAATAACATATTAAATAAGTGGATTATATCTTATGCTAAGTTTACATCTGGCCACGATCTCCCCGATTAGCCAGAGGCTAAAAAATCGGGGAGCTCTACGATTAAATGGTATACTCCACGTTCTGTTACGCTTCCTTACGAAATCAGCACGTTTTGTTGCTACGATCGAGCCCACGATTTGCATCACGTTCTGTTACGCTTTGTTGCGATCAACACGATTGGCTTCCACGCTCCACCACGTTCCGTTACGTCCTGTTAAGATCTCCCACGACAAAGCCGCTTTGTTGCGATCTCCTGCGATTTGACCCACGATTTGAGATAAGAAAATGAATCGGGGCAATCGTGGTGAAATTTAAGTTTGATTTAAAATCAGTCCCGATGCCCACGATGTCTCCGATTCAACCACGTTCCGTTACGCTCCCCCACGATCACCCCGATTCGACTCCACGCTCTGTTACGTTCGCCACGATGCTCTGGAATCGGGGACATCGTGGTAATCGTGGCCAGATGTAAACCTAGCATAAACAGTATCACGTGTGATTGATGTTAGTACATGTACAGGGGAGACAAAAAGGGGATATTTTTACGTCATCAAGCTTTGGTGGCTCTTTATCGTGAGCTTTTTGAGATGGAAAACGCAAAATGTATAGCCTGACATCACTCAACATATATCTTAGACTGTGACCACTATGTTTTACTGTGTTGCTTTCAATCATAAGCGTGTCGCCCTTTTTCTTTAGTGTTATGTCAGCTCGTCGCTAAGCATATTCATTTTCATACAATAGTATATTTTAATTAGAAAATATGAGTTGCTGATAATTTTAATTTTCTTTGACCTTTAATATGATCAATAACTTGCTTATTAAATGTGCATAAAAGAACAACCATCAGTAAATTCAGAGAGGCTAAAAAAGTTTTTAAAAAATGTATATTTCATGCAAGCACTGGCTTAAAAAGAATATGCCAATCAAATACAAAAAGTAGGCTGCAAGAATCTGGTTACAAAGCCCATTAATAGCCCTATTATTACTTAAATCTACATAGAAAAGCATCATAACTCAGTTAAGCTGTGCCTGCATTTGAGGTTATGTACCTGTCTGCCATCATTACAATGTGACCGAATTGGCATCTGCGTCCGGTTTGCCCTATTGGTCATAGTTTGTCACATGCTGCAGTAGGGCCATCAATTTTCATTTATGTGTACACAGTGAGGCTAGCTGTGCGACTTATAACAACCCTCTTAACTAGCGTAGAGCGGCCAGAACAAGGGTCCTTGTGCTTTTGAAGCTTTTAATTTGCATAAAAGACTGTGCCGTATTTGGCGCTTAAATGTTGTGTCCTGTCCATCTCTTCAAATAATGTCACCTATCTATTTTGGCCTTTAGACTTAATACCAAAAGTTTTTAATTATCTGATAAAAATGAACGATTTAGTTCTTAAATATTGGTTTAAGTATAGTCGTGTCTGTCCACCCATGTTCAAATCGTTACATAAATTTTCAATAATATTTGGACGGATAATTCGAGCTTACCTTCGTTATGTGTGACGTGATACTAGTGTTATACATGTTTTGTGCGAATGGTATGAGATCGTGTTCAACTACAAGGTTTATTGTACGAAACACTAGTCGTTTAATGGTATAATTTGCATTTCTATCAAATACTGCAACGCATTTGTGTTTATCTTATAGAATGCAGATTGTAACTGCTCTAAATAGAACTTACACCTATAGCTGGTCTCAATATTTTTCTAGAACATGAATGAATGTCACGTTGATACCATTTCTGTCTGACGACCTCTACTGAACAGCATTTCCCACCAGCATTAACCTGTATAAAATGGTTTTTGGCCTGGGGCGTAGCCCTAAGGCCATAGCAATGATACATATTTCTGAGACAGCCAGAATTGGCTGGCTGCCAAAACCCACGAATGAATGAATTCCCCAAAGTCCGATTTACCACTTGGTGGTAATTCATGCGCAATCAAAGAAGTTCTTCGCATATCTCAATAACCCGCCTTGTAAATACAGAACATCACTTTATAACATGACCTACGCTCCAGGAGTGAAATAACGTAATGCTCCATTTTGTTCATTACACGGGTGTTATTACTCTTGTTATATAACTGTGAAATGACGTCATTTTTGTCATCATGTCAGCGAATTTCTTAAGTTAAACTCTTAAATTACAATGTGAACAAACGATGAAAAGAGCATAACATAAAGAGAAAATGTGTTGGTCATGTTATAAATAGAATCTTAGATTCGTGGTCATTTTGTATTGAATTTATTAAACTCGTCATCTAAATAAAGATAAAAACGACCACTCATGCAAGATCCTATATATATAACATGACAGTGTCATAAAACGTGTAAAAAATATTATTGAAGCAAAATTGCTAAGCATTGGCTACGACATAGTTTTTATTATTGTTTGCATATTCATGCGAGAATAAGTTCCTCACGTGACGTTCTAGGCCGAAAAGATACGAGTGTCTACGAAGACAGTAAGAAGAATTTTGTTCAGAGACATTTTTGATGACATTACATTTGGTATTTATAAACATATTTTCAGATATCGGTATTTTATTTTGCGTTAACGAGACATTCAAGAAAAAAGAAAATGAAAAAAACAACAACAACAAATATTCATGATAATTCTCGGAAATATACTAAGTTACCGGATATGATATTTCACTGCGCAGATCGAGCGCGCAAATCGAGCGCGAAAAGTTCTACGTGAGACAACGTATACAATCTGTACACCGTTCTTTATCAGGGTAAAGGCCCAGTCTCACTATGATGCCGGCGGAGCCACTTTGCGTGATCCGGGATCTACCGGGATCAACCGGGGCTCTACCGGGATGAACCGGGGCTCCACCGAGGACGACCGGGATGAACCGGGGAAAACCGGGGCTCCACCGGGAAAGTATCAAAATGTTTAACTCCTCCGGAATGAATCGGGAGTCACCGGGAAGGACCGGCAACGACCGGCGCGGCACCAGGAACAACCGGGACCGCAACGGGAACAACCGGGACGGCACCGTAGCTCCACCGGAGCCCATACAGAACCCGGCAGAGCTACGGCAACGCCCCGTTGAATGCCGTTAGAGTCCCGGTATAGCTACGGCATATAAGAAAACGGGCGCTCTGCCGGAACGCCACCGGCATTCTTCGTGTCTCCGCAGGGGCATAACCGGCGACGACCGGGGTAACACCGGGGCGTTGCCGTTGCTCTGCCGGGGTCTGATGCCGGTATAGACATTTAGAGTGCCGGCGGTATTACGGTTTACCGGGGTTCTGCCGGTTTTCACCGGGGCTTAACCGGGGCACTACCGGCGACAACCGGGACTATGCCGGGACGCTGCCGGCTTTCTCCGGGGCACTACCGGCGACAACCGGGGCCCTGCCAGGGCTTCACCTGGATAAACCGTAGCCAGTCCGTGTTGACCGTTACTCTGCCAGGCTGTTGACCGGCTTCAACCGGTGCGGCAGCGGAAAATAGTGTGACTGCGTTAAAAAAAAATCTACGAATCATCCCAATCCTCGCCGGTCGAACGGCGTTAGCAAACCGGGTTGGACCGGGGCTCCACCGGCAAAAGTGAGACTTGGGCTTAAGTGGATTTTCTTTTGTATACACATTAAAAAGCAAGTATGAGTGTTTTTCTGATCTGTTAATTATGTAATAGAAAGCTATTTTAGGCTATTGAAAGTGATTTATTTGACGCCAACAGTATTTTGCGGCCATGTTGTTGTTGTATATCTTCACCGCCTATGTAGACGAATCTCTACCAGATATGCAGAGTTGAACAAAAGGTTATCGTTCCTACAACCAGTATCGTGTTGTCCTCCACCGTCTATGTAAACTGTAGTATATACACAACTATTTTCTTGTCTTACAGTCTCTGCGCTTCTGCACTCAACCGCTAGGGTCAATCCGTAAAAATTCTGACAAATGGAGAAATTCGAACAAAAAATCGTAAATGCATTTTACGTCATACTAAACCTAGCCCCAGCCCTTCAGTGCCTTCAGCGCTTTGATTAGTAATTCAAAGTAAAACGTTGACACCGAGTAAATCAATGAAGCAGACATGCGCTAGTACAATTTCATTTAAGCTTTTCAAATATAAAATGATTATACAGAAAACACTTAAAATAAATTATGACCCCATCAATAAACGTCAAAAACACTTATATCACACGTTGGCGTTAATAAAATTTGTAAACAATCAATGAGCGTCATCACACTACTCCAAAATCGCAAGGAACACATTCAATAATGTGGGTTGGAATACTATTTTTGTCGGAACATTCATTTTAACATCAATAAAAAAGCCGGATTAGATCCCGTCAGCTTTCGAGCGTCAGAAAGCGTCAGGATGGTTATTTCGTGCGTGTAAACATCATGTATACGCTCGTTTCTGAATCGATGACAATTATTTTGAAACTCGCCATTTTACCAAGTTTCTTTAGGTACATCAGGTTGATCTGTTCTGTTTATAAATTGACATAAAAATACATAGAGCATATTATTCATCTGACTTACCTCAAAATTCGTTTGATTAGTGCCCGGCTGGATCCGTTGTTCAGTGCACATTTAATTTAGTTCCAAATAAACGCATATTTGAGATCGAACCAGGAATATGACATCACGTACTAGTCACGATTTACATTGAATACCACTAAAGTCTTTGATGTCCATCATGGCGCAGGCTCAGATGAACGCTCTGTTGCGATGCCGGATATTCCTGAGGTTGTTCAAAACTGGATACGCTTACAAGTCAAGTCACTGCGCTTACAATTCATGTCAAAGGGCTAACAAGTCAAGTCAACGACAATAAAGCCGAGATTGCAAAACTACGTAAGTATTCCGAAAATATGCTTTGCAATTAATAGTGCTAATCTTTCATAGTTGCACAGTATAAAAAGATAATAATTTTGCTTGAGGTTATGACAGTCTGGTTAAAAAACAGGACAGATATTTACAATTGAAATAAATCATAATAATATGAACTGTATTTACAAATGATATATAAATCACTAACGTTCTCACCCGTTGCACTCTAATTATATATTGTTAATCTATTGACAGATCATGGGCCGATTGCATTTAAAGCTCATCTGAACAGCGGTCTGAGTCCCAGTCCGAATCAGCGCATTATCTACGGCGACGTGCAACTAAAACTCGGGAATGGCTACCACCAATATATCGGATTATTTTATGCACCTTTCAACGGAACTTACTTGTTTTCTGTGTCCGTGTGCACTGACGTGTTCACGTCATAGTACCCGAACTGATGAATAATAAAAGCCTAATTAGAAGAGTACTAGCTGGTGATTCATCCTATTATGACTGCTCTTCCGAGACAACCATTATTGAACTGAAGCAAGGGGATGAAGTGTACGTTCAACATCGAGCATCTAGTGGTGATTATGTATTGGCCAATGCTGCTTCTCTCAACAGTTTCACCGGTGCAGGTTGTGTAGATGGAGGAGGGACACTTTACATTTGGAGTACACATCAATGGCAACTTCATTCGAATGTTTATAAGAGTAAAAATACAACAGTATGCATTTCCTTTTAGGTCTTTCCATAAAAAAATCTTTATTTAAACCGCATTAGTTTTGCCAAACGTTTTCATTGAATGCTAACCATTCTGACTAAAACAAACGATTTACAAAAAAAGGGGTCAGGGCGATTTACAGCCACGTCATAAGTATTGTCCCGAAACTCCAGACAGTCTAGCTTATACTTCTGTGTTTCGTAACTGAAATTGTGTCGACGAGATACTTCATTTGTCAGTTGCATGAAAAAACAAAAAAGAAAGCTGATTCTGAAATAAGTTTTAGTGAAAAAAACACAAATCACGCGCCTCTAAATTAATTTCGGCGCAATACTAATTCCTCCGATTTAGCCCTTGTATTTACGTTAATCGTTTTAATTTGAACGTGTTGCTATCTTAAAACACAATGTCAAAATTGATATTTAACGTTTGTGTTATTCCTGATATAGATAAAGAGATACAGTAGGGTCATTATTGACTTTATGCGCGGAAACCTTAGTTATAGGTACAATAATTGTCAAAAACTTGATCTGATGACAAAGTTTTTGCAACAATTGACACAGATTGAAAAACGTATTTAAAACTGTCAAGATTAACATTATGACCATGTTTGATCAATATTTAGTTATATGTGTGGATTCTTAAGTGGTTATACGGTTTTCAAAGAATTGCCCTTGTTTTTTATTCAGTTCGACCCTGATTCCAAATCATTATTCAAGTTGTATCAAAGCTGAGCCAAACACATGGCATCTTAAGTTTTAACAAGCTTACATTTGAAGATTGCATTTTTTTAAGAACTGACCTGGTGATTTAGGTCTGTTTTTTTTAATCCACTTGACCTAGTTTTTTACTCGGCATAGATATTGTCAAGATTAACATAATGAAAAAGTTCCATCAAGATTTAGTTGGAAACGGGCTTCAAGAAAGGAAGCAAGCTTTTTTTTAGTATTTGACAATAACTTATTTTGACGCCACTTGACACAGATTTGTTGTGTTTCATCAAGATTTAGCAAAATATATGACCTCTAGGCTTGTACCGAGCCAAACAATTACAATATACGACACACAGAAATCGCATGGATCGACTGATCACAATTTCTCACCTTAAACAAATCGTGCTCAGGTGAGCTCAATTCCAAATAAGATGATCCATACTAAATTCAGTTTATATTACATTTATTTTACATTCATCACCTAAGCAACAAATCAAATGAAATTTTTATTGAAGAAAGTAATTGTATACATTTAATCCGATAATAATGAAAAGCAAGTTCTTAAAACCCATGAAAATGTATAAATGTTAGTTTACGTATGTGCTATACATTAGTTTTCATTTGATGTGATCACAAGGAAATAAACATACGCCAATTAAATTATCATCATAATGCTGATAAACTTGTGCTGAAATAATTTTTTAGAAAGTGTGTAGCATGTTTAAAAACATCGAAACAGCAACATACTTCTTAAGATTGCATGTGAAATAATAATGCAACTCAGATTGTTTAAAATGGCAGTTAAAATTTTACATTGCATGAGTCTTATCGACATATATATTTAGCATATCCGCAATAACAATCATTCCTTTATAAATTAAAACAAAAAGCTCTTTAGACGCACTTTCACATGCCTGGCATATATTTTACATTAAAGTTAATATGAGCAGATCGACACTACAAATGCAGCTTGAAAACACGTTGAATCAGCTTAGATTTGTAAAAAAAACGCATTTGCAGGAATTATTTCACCTCCTTCCACAAAAATGATGTATTCCAAATAGATGAAGATCGATTTCAATAAGTCCAGAACATGGTATCAAATTCTAAATATTAACTCTTCATTTAAGAGTTAAGCTGCAATACTCTGGAATAACAACCCTGAAATAACCACATAACTTCATAAATCTACTTAGAGCATCATCATAAACTTGCTTGTCTTTGAGGTTGAGAACCTTTTCTCTACCTTGTTACCTGTGACACAATCATATCAGACTTGTCGAATGAATGGCGACCCCAATTTATTTTCTCTCTCGAGCTTCTGTTCTTCTCAGCGAGGGTTCTGCGTCGGAAGGATCCCCTTAGTAACAGTTAGGCTAGCGTCAATTTTTAGCTGTGGTTGGGGGTCGGGCGGGGTAAAAGAACTGCGTCCCCCTTCTGATGCTGTCCATATAGTTGGAGAGGTCAGTTGCGCGACTGATACCCATAACGATTACTGGCGTAGAGGAGTCAGAACAAGGACCCTTTTATTTTTGCAGTTTAACCCAGTTATGCCTAGTGAACTATTCCATCCTTCTAAATTGGATCAATTTATTTCCAAAATTAGGGATGTCTATTATATTTATTTATATATTTAGAATCTTACAGAAATTCCTTTAAGCAAACAGCGCAAACCCTGATAAGACGACGCATCATGCGGCGTCTCATCTGGGTCTACACTGTTTGCCAAGGCCTTTTTTTCAGGACGCTAAGCATAAATTGGTTAAATTTGTCATCAAGAAATTATTGCAGATGGGTTAATAACAATCGTATGACTAAAGTGACGTAATAAAGTATAATCGTAAGCCTTAATGTCCACCCATGTTCAACTCGTCACAATTTAATAATATTTGGAGGGAATAATTGTGATAGCAGCGCAAACGTTCGTTGTGTTAAAAGGATACTTTTTAATGCATATTTTGCGCGCGGCGATACGTGCTTGTGTTCAACTAAACGGCTGCGTTTACGATCGACTGAGCCGTAATAGACTAATTGCATACATTCCCCTTTTGATCAAATATTATAACGAATATGTGTATGTATCGTAATGGCCTGTGAAAATAATAATATGCGTAAGGCAATCATTATTATTTTCATATTTTCATTTGCACATGCAGCACAAGAAAATCACATCCGCACGTGGTCCAGAAGTGTCAGAGCATCATGCATGAATGCGTTTAATGAAAATTGGTATAATATGTTTTCATACTACAATATACGAAATATCACGTTACCTATATAAGCCGTTTTGAAAACTAAGAATAATAACAGTATTTGGTCAGAAGGCCTTCGAGTTTATGTATTTCCAAATTATTAAATTACGTCGAGTGCAGACGGAAATTACTATTGTTACGCGAGGGCGACTTCCTGAGACCGCCACTGAGCGCTATGTGCGCGACCTCACGACCACAATATGCGTTCCGAAGCTCTCGGAATGCCACAAAACAACAATTCAAATAATTGATTTTTCTCAGGCTGCCAGCCATATGATTCCAAACTTAAAATAATCGAGTCGCAAGAAATATATACAATGCGAAAAAACAGGTGACCGTTACCTGCAAAGAAGATTCTGAGTTAATTATCGTAACACTTACATGCACATCTTGCTCTGTGTCACCCCAAGGCCTAAGTTGAAGCTACCACCACTCTTTGGTACGACTTCAGTAGAATCCAGCCCTCTGCAGAACCTCTACACTTGCAACAGGAACTCTGCAGCCCTATTTCGAAATTTCTGAGGTCTTTTCCTAGCCAGATGCTACATTATGTGTGGACCCGGAGCGTGCACCAGCACTCCTACCTTATTAACTTACCAGACTCACAAAAGTTGGCAAGAAGTTTGAATTATGGCTGCAATTTCCAGCTATTTCTTTGTTACTAAAAGTGTTTTGTGATCGTGTGGTGTGGGGTGGAAGCTGGAGTACCCGGAAGAGAACCCATCTGTCCGGTATGGTGACAACCAAGCAAACTCACGTGCTGCCGGGAACGGGAATCAATCCCGGGTCGCCTAGGTGTGGCGAGTGTACCAACCACGGCGCTAGCCGGATAGCCTCTGATGTTATGCTTACCAATTTTTAAGCCTTTAGATAGTGACGAACTGAGCGCCACTTAGCCAGTGACTCGCACACTCACGAATCTTTCCGAATGCCCGCCGTACTCTGCGGAGATTGTCGATCATGCATTTCCCCATTACTAATACAGAAACCATCTAATGTTTATGAAGGATTTAAAAAAAAATTATATTCATTACATACCCAATGTTTAAACAATTTATATAAAATCACTGTTTACAAGATAATAAACTTACTTTGTTAATTGTAAGTAACAATTCCATGATTATGCCTCCGAAGGAGGGCATAAAGTGATCGCACTGTTCGTCTGTCTGTCTGTCCGTCTGTTTGTCTGTCTGTCCATCTGTCTGTCCGTCACTCATATGTCGCTTCATATGTAACTTTAATATTTGGTATGGATGTGTATATGGATAAGGCCTTTCCATACGCACACAAGTTTTAACCCCTTTGACCTTAAACTTAGGGTCCGCGTTAAGGTTTCAAAATCTGCGTTTAGGTTTCAAAAAATGCTCATAACTTCTATCAAAGCAGTTGGTTGGGGGAGGCATACGTCATCCTATGGAGGCATCTCTTGTTTTACTTGGCAAATGTAATACTAAGGGTGGAAATTATAATTAAACAGTGAAGAAATATAACACATATAATTCGACTCCAAACCTTTCGTCACACTCTATATTATTAAGCACTAACAAATAGAGCAGAGCTCATTTTCACCATACACTTCTTAGACTTAATGCTAAGAACAATTAAAAATGATATGTTCAAAAATTGCTTGAATTTTGAGTCAACCTTGGAATTAAACACTTGTGTCTATATTATTTTTATGAAAGACACTCTGTCAAAGACATAATCAACAGTAGTAGCCTCTATATATTCAATCGCTGTATGTATTTTTCTTGATTCTATGTCTATTCTTTATAAATAAGTCTAAGAATGGGATGGTGAATACGCGCCCTGGTCACAGAAGTTACCTACCGTCTCCGCTTTGTACAATATATAGCAAGTTGTATTAGTAATTGCATAGGAATTATTCAAAGAGTAACAAGGGGCATTTAAACGGAAAATAACACAAATGGACGCACACGACTTCACTCCATAAGGAACATCGATGTACAGTGTTCGAGTGCTGTGCTGTGTTTTGTCTACAGACATACAGACGAATAGACAGACTGACATCCATCGTACATCCAGATAAGCCCACTCCCTGCTTCGTTTGGGGATATAGTTTAATGAACCGGTTGGTGCATAGTATTTATGGTTGATAAGATAAAGAGATAAGTTTTGAATTGTTTTCATTCAAATAATTTCTTTTAAACGCTGAATATTTGAATTTTATTTGAAATATAATATTTGTATAGATGAATGTGTTTAAGGGAACTGTTCATACATTGGGACATATAAAGGTGCGTAAGTAAATGACTGAACTTGCTTGTTTCGATCCAAGGAATTGTATAACTTAATGTCAATGACAAGAAGAGAATGTACCCGGTAAGAAACAGAAACAAGAAAAGAGTTTCTCCCAAGCGGGCCTTGAATTAGTGTCCTTTTGTTGAAGGGCATATTAATAAAAGCAATGGGCCATCAATTCGTATAAGTGATCCACGTATAGCAACGAAACATAACGAAAACAACAGAAGTATAACAAATATTCACTAGTTTCATCGTTTGCAACGATGTATAATTCTAACATGTTTCTGTGATATTCATTCATAAACGAAGCTGTAGTTTCAGTATGTGTGTTCGTCATACGTGTTTTACGCTTTCTGACTTTAAGATTTATTTTATCTTTTAAATATGTAACAAAACCTTGACAAATTTTCATTACGTCAATATATTGACAATGACCTTTAATGTTTCCATTTTAAGATATTTTTCATATTTTCAAAATAAAAATTAATTGTGAATTGTTCGATTTCTTTTGTTTTTAAATATTATTTGTCAAATTTATTTCAGTACTCTGTATCCTATGTGGAGCATGTTATAAATCACATTTCATAGAAACAAAAATGAAGTAGTTCAATTAATGCATATGCACATGACAACTCAGTGTCGTTAGCGGAGGCTAGTTTAAGTCCAACAGCAAATTATGCAATAACAGTAGTATTTTTTTCTGTACATAATTGCGCATTTGGTGTTTATCTCAGCATTTCAAGATGTTTTCTTAAAGTAAACCGGTTACTTATGTTGTTTACCAACAGTCTATATTTCCCATTCGTTATCTAAAATTAAATAAAATGCGCTTAAGAAACACCATTTAAATTAACATTGAAATTGACTTGCTCCTACGGTAACTTAGCGTTAATGTGATAATAATTAATAGCATTAACATTGAAATTGACTTGCTCCTAGGGTGACTTAGCGTTAATGGGATAAAAGTTAATAGCATATTGTACTTAAAGATATTGCAAAACGCTCAGGTTCGAGTTCGCTTTTCTTTCTAGAACATGAATAATTGTCACATTGTTATCTTATTCTTCCGATGCCTTTTACTGACCAGCATTGCCAACCAAACGCAGACATTACCCATAACACAATTGCTGTTGGTCAGGGACCTATTTGAAATAATATCGGGTCGAATACAAATTATTGGAACATTTATCTACTCATCAATAAATCAAGTCTGATTGATTTTCATCAGCTGTCGAGCCTAAATAGCTGGCATTAAACTATGTATGGCAGTTTGGTTCTTACAAAGTGTATGTTTAATTTAATTTTTTTTTTCGAAACACCCAAAATAAGAGTTAACATAAACCTACGATAAAGGTCCTTATTTTCCGCTTTTTACATATCTGTGTCGTTTTGCGTAAGCGATGTTTAAGGTTGATGTGTTTTTTCGTATAAAATGGCATACTACAAAAAATAGACAAAGAAATACATGCAGTGTATTGACCACCGCATTCGAATATTTTAATCCGGTCATCCGTATACTTCGGTAATGAACGGCACTTCAAAAACATAGAGTCACATTCCAGATATTAGTTCTGCATTGCTTTTTTTCATTTATTTTCTGTTCATTTGTTTTTCAGACACAGAAACCTGTAAGGCCGATTGATGGAATAGCACTTGGCACTGCTTAGAAAGGAATTCGCAGAATAATAGTGGATTACATTTTAGGAACAAAAAAAACATCGAAAATCAGCATGGACTGAATGAACAGAACGTTCCTAACAAAATACAAATTCTTAGTTACAAATCAAGAACGTTTTCAATAATTGAAATAAAATATCAATGTGTCTGATAATAGCACAACATGTTACATATGTAGTTTGAGGGAATTGTAATCAAGACATCGATGCCCTCTTTATCGTCAGGTTGCATTTCAATGTCAGTGGTTGTACCAACTGGCTGTAATGCGGATGTGAAGGTGTCGCGTGAAATGTGTAAGGCCGAGTCACCTCACACAGAGAAATGCGCATGCGTTGTGGGATAAGATAATTGCCGTGAGAAATGTAAGACTGGTCTAGGGTAAGATTGAGCTACAAGTATTTTCATTATTTCGATAGTATAACTAATTATTTCGATAGTATAACTATTGACACATGACATTTACTGCATCATACTCAATGAAGAAATACAACTACAATACATCTTAAAATTTACCATAGTTCGTTCGCGTGTATCTTAAACGATATTCGGTGCACAATACAACGGCGAAGCTCGATGCTGAAGCTGACACTGAAAGATGTTTACTGTGGTCGCATTGTTTGTTTTTATTTTATCGAATTGTTCTGGTCTTATTGTTTGTGCTTAACTCAAGTATGTTTCATTGTTGAATTTTGCTGCGTACATCGTTTAATGTCATGTACTTTCCAGCATCAACTTAGCTCAAAGTTCTGCAATATGAGATCCGGTAAATATGGTAAATTGTCTAAATAGTGCAAAATTTCATCCGCTCAAAAGACAGATGGAAACTATTCAATGTACGTTTGATATACATGTATATATGTATTTTTTGTAGAAGTATTGGTAAACGCAAAATTCATAGAAGCAGATGCAGCAACCTTATTAGAATCAAATTATGTGTTTTGTGTGTGCGCTGTCCAAAGAAACAAATAAGGCTTTATAAACAAAATGTCAATATTACAGATAGAATTTTAACTGTTTTAATCGTCAATCTACACTACCTGCAAAAGAACACCAGTAAAACTGTTCAGGGTAGCATCATTTGCGACTATACTATCCCCTTTAGACGAGTGATGTTGAACGTACACTTCGTCCCCTTGCTTCAGTTCAGTGATGGTTGTCTCGGAAGAGCAATCGGAATACGCTGGATCCCCGCCAAGTATTTTTCCAATCAAGCTTCCATGATTCATCAGATCGAGGACTATGTGATGACCGCCGCCCGAGCAAGCGGACACGGAAAACAAGTAAGTTCCGTTGAAAGGTGCAAGAAAGCCTCCTAAATGTTGGTGGTAGGCATTCCCAAGGTTCAATTGCACGTCGTTGTAGATAATACGCTGGTTGGGGCCCGGGTTCAGAGCGCCGGTCAGATGAGCTTTAAATGCAATCGGCCCATGACCTGTCAATAGATTAACAAACTATTATCGTAATGGCGGACTGATATAATCTATGTAATATTTGTATGCACACTTATTTTTTTTAATTATTTCGATGGTAAATCTGAGTCTCGTTTTTAAACACAATTGCCATACGCAAAGGCACCATAAATACCGTTTTATATAGTACAAATGAGAGATATCAGACTGCGAAACATATTTTCGTGAAACTTACGTAGTTTGGCGATCTCGGCTTTATTGTCGTTCACTTGACTTGTAAGCGCAGTGAATTGATTTGTGAGCGTATCCAGTCTTTGAATAAGCTCGGGAATATCCGGCTCCGCAACAAATCGTTCTTGTGCGCCATTTGCGACAGCAGCAAGAAAACAAAAACACGAAGCAATAACCAGCGCCATGATGATCATCAAAGACTTTAGTTTGATTCCGATGTATATCGTGACTTTTATTCTAGTACGTGATGGCAGATGTCTGTTCCCTTCTCGAATATGCGCTTATTTTGAAGAAAATTAAATGTACATTGAGCGACACTTCTAACCTGACGATTACCAAAACAGTTTAAAGTGAGATTATACGATATTTTATAATTGTTAAATTGTAATATATTGATAAAATATGTTACAATAATACCAAAATAGGCAAGAAAAATTATACATTGAAGACGAATTTCATAAAATGCAGCAAAGACAAATAAGCGCCCCGAGCCGATTGTGACGAAGATATTTCGTACATATTTTCCTACAATAAGTGAAGCATTCGTCCTTTTAGTTAGTGTTGTGTCGTATCAATAGATATCATTGTAGGAATTTAAAATGAACCGTTAAACTAAATTTAGATTCACATCGTACATGCATGATTTACATGCTGGCGAATTCGACTGTACAGACATTTTCGATTTCAGAATTAAATATCTGACTTATTTCGCATTTTTCGACACATGTTCTTCTTAACTGTTATTTTAATTTATATTGAAATATATGTTTAATAAGCTTTTTACACATTTATATAAATTAATAAATATTTGACAAAATCGTATAATCGCTTTAATGGATAAAGTTAAGTCAAAATAATAATACACTGCATTTATTCCTATGTCAATTTTATAAACACAACATATCAACCCGAAACATTTAATAGCAAAAACGACAAAGAATCTTGTTCACAGTTTGATAAAAAATATTTTCAAAATAATTGTCATTTAAAAATGAACTTTTTTCTGACTAACAGCCATTTTTATTAAGTTTAATGTCTACGTTCGATTCGCAGTGCTGTTTATTATAAATACCACTAATTGACTTAATAGTTTTTTTCTTATAAAGTTCCCATAAATATCTGTCACTTTTTTGCATTGATATTATTCGAATTGTTCAATTGTTCTTCTGTTGTTGTACTTTCTGCAAAAATTATACCATATATACCATACCCAAATTAAACGTAATAGTTTATGCTTACTGCCTTTAAAATAAGTATGTTTCTTCTTTTCAAAATCGTTGTTTTTTCTCTGTTCATATTTTGTTTTGAAATTTCACTGAATTTTCACATTGAATTTATAAATATATATATATATATATATATATATATATATATATATATATATATATATATATATATATATATAATATTGTATCATTGATTTTGTCAAAATTATTATATTTTGACACGTGTCATTGTTTAATTTATAAATATATGCATTAAAGACGATGTACATATGTATAAGTCTGAATAAACTGTTTGTTCTGTTCTGTTCTGTTCTGTTCAGTAGAGGTCGTCGGAAAGGAGAGATAGAAACGTAATGATTATTAATTTTTTAGAAAAAAAGCGAGCAACAGATGCGACACATTCGACCTTAGCCTTTCGCTATATCGACAAGTACAATTTTTTATCAATTATAATTAAATTCAACACTGCCTCACCTTGGTAGGAAGTCAATGTCAACATAAAGTTAAACAGTGTTTTTGTTCGCACTTTTATGAACTTTTAGATAAAGCAAGGGAACTAAAACTGTTGTACACATATAAATTGCCATATTACTTTGATAGAACCTCACGAAATGCTGATAAACATCAAAGACGCACTAGTGTACTAAAAGCAAGTTACAGTTAATGGCATAGTAAGCTGTTTGACTAATATCAGCCTCTTTACAGACACTTACACTAAGTCGCAATGCGCATGTGCGCAAAATGTGCATGCTATAATAAATCGATTTCAGTTTTTAGTTAGTCGCGTAGCGACCAGCTAATGTTGTTACTCAAAATCTCAAGTCGGTTCGGCTTATCTACGGAGAACCTACTACCTGCCACATCCGCGCGAGAAAGAGTTGTATAATGTATGCAACAGGTTTGAGTTCTCTAACTTTATTCATTCACACATGGAAACATTATATGAATATCGTGTTAAATGTAATAGTTTCGAACGAAGCTTATATAGAAAAGAATCAATCAACAATGATTGTAGTATACATGTCGCGGAAGAGATTGTTTATGAATGATTAAGATTGTTTATGAATGATTAAAATAGTCCACCTTCTGCTGCGTCTTCATGACGTAGTATTTTTTCTCAGTCTATTCATAATCTGATGCTATTAATAGATGCGGCTGCTGATGAACAAGGGAGAGTCCAATTGCACGTGTGATAACAACGCTATAGTACGTGTATAAGGTTACGCTTGTTAATTATATTTAGTTCTCACTGCCATTTTCATTATACTTTCTATGCTTTCAAAACGTCCAAAAAAGGCCATGTTGTTTTTATTTCGTCTAAGTTATCTCTATGAAATAAATACTAACAGGACGATAAAAAGTGTTCACAAAGCTCGACCCGTGCGTTATGACACACTCTTCATAAATGTGAATGGCGTGTGTTCATTTCAAACTTGCGATTAATTTTGAAAAATGAATTGCGTCTTAAATTATGCAAAAGCGTACAACTTCAGTGCCTTCAGCACTTTGATTAGTGTGCGCGTTAGCTCACACTAATGTTACAGACCATATTTTGCAAATCAGTATGAGCTTAGAAGCCTTAGGTACGGTATGGAAAGACAACCACTGCCTGTTGCAGCAGACGACAAATGCTATATAGAGCGTCTGCTAGGAATGATAACCACCACATTTGCCTGTTTATAGTTCACCACTGGTACACTGCAGAGGGTTTATATGACTAATAGTGTTTAACAGCTTGTAACTGGAGATTGGCCAGTCTAGTGTTTATCATTGAAATTGGTACATATTGGCTGCTTTCAGGGAAAACGGGGCTAAATGCAATCAAATAAGATTAGCCTGTGCATACTGATTAGCCTGTGCAATGCGCACAAGTTAATCAAGGACGACATTTTACAACAGCGAACACCTACAGTGCCTTCAGCGCTTTGATCATGTAATGTGATTAAACGCAAGGCCAACATAGGATACAACGTGCGTTAATACGGGGACAAAGAATCAAACGCAATTGCCAAAGGTTATTTACAACACAGAGATTGAAAAGTTTATATATTTTGAAAAGGAATAAAGTATTATAAATTGCAAACATTCAAGGGGTTTGCCCACATATTGTCGAAATGACCATGTCCAACTTTTGTCTCAAATTCAAAACATTTAAAGAACACTATAAGTTAGGGTGCGAAATATAACGAAAGACGTAGACTCATACCGTAAATATAGGTTTGTTTTTTGTGAAGTATCATCATTTGAAATTGATGACATTATAAAGTGTTTTAAACGTAAATACGAGTGAATGATTTGGAATGATTGTGTTGTTTTCGTAAAATTTCTCCTTACACGTGGACCACTTATATTAAGATGAAGAAGAATGTATAACAACACGGACGGCCGAGTGCTTCGGACAATAACCCTATAATTAAAGAGACTGGTGCAAGACACTGTTACGATTTTAAGAACTTTCGACATATTACGATATGCGGCAACGGTCACCAATGTGACCAGATTTACGCCTCAGTCACAAACGATCCGGTCGCCGGCCTATGTGTCCGATCTACAGGCATCGGGAAGACTGGACACGTCGGAGCCGTCCGCCGTCCGATGAGTGACACAGTTTAATACCTCAGTCACAAATAGAGACCAATCAACGTCCGATCAGCGGACGACGTATTTTTCGGGCTGGCGCCGGCCGATGATCTCACGATCACAGGGTCATTTTGCAGCATAGGGCGGCGTCCGAAGTAATTTTAAATCTCACTTAAAATCTTACCCGACGTCGGGCCCGGGAAGGAATCGAGCTTAGATCGAATGAAGATCGGACGATCAACGCACGGTTATCGCCCGTCGATCGCCCGACATCGGATTCGTTTAGGTATATCATGACGAGCTCCGTCCGGCCTTCGTCAGTTATCGTGCGAAGGCCCTCCGGCCATCAGACGGTCGCCGGTCGATGTTTATGTCCCTGGAAAATATCTTGATTTTAGCCGATACACGTACAATGAATCCGATTTTGGGCGATCGCCGGGCGATAACCGGGCGGTGAAATCGTAATATTTACTGTTCATTTCAATTCATATTTACGTTTATAATTGTATATCTTCATTTATTGATATACGTATAGTCCTAGTTTGTTGACATTAGTATTTTAATTCTGCCGTGCCATATAATTTCGCAGCCCTTAAGTTTTCATCAGTAAAAGTTTAGAAACTTTGATAATAGCTTTTTGCTTTTATAACTGTGCCTGTTGCATTATCAATTGAGACCCAACATGTTTTCCGTTGCCTTAAAGTATTTCATTGATTCATAATCAGTATATTAAGTATATATAATCAGTATAAATGAGTGTTTAGTTTAAATATTGATTGATATAATTCTGTCACTGTCTCACGAAAAAATCAGTTTCTGGAAACAAGTTTTTTAACAGCATTTTCATACCAGTTTAGTGTAAATTTCTTTATTTTTCGATTAATAAATTATGCTGTTTTGTGGTTTAAATACTTTCTTTAGAATACTATGTGAGAGTGTTGTGATTGTTCATAGTTCAGGGTTGTGTTGTTCATTTTCATTGTTCACTAATCAAGTTAATTGACAGAGTTCTTCTGCGGAATACCGTCAGGACCATCGTGGTTACACATTAAAATCCAGAGGGCGACAATGCGATAGTGAGATAGTACGATGGCGACAATGCGATAGTACGATGGCGACAACGCGATAGTACGATGGCGACAATGCGATAGTACGATGGCAAAAATGCGATAGTACGATGGCGACAACGCGATAGTACGATGACGACAATGCAACAGTGCGACAATACAATGGCGACAGTGCGATAGTACGATGGCGACGATGCCGTTGTCATATCGTACTGTCGCCATCGTATCATCGCACTGTCGCCATCGTACTATCGCGTTATTGTACTGTCGTCATCGTTTTATCGCATTGTCGCCATCGTACTATCGCACTGTCGCCATCGTCTTGTCACACTGTTGTCATTGTATTATCGCATTGTCGCCATCGTACTATCGCACTATCGCATTGTCGCCATCGTACAATTGCACTGTCGCCATCGAATTGTCGCACTGTCGTCATCGTATTATCGCACTATCGCATTCTCGCCATCGCACTATTGCACTGTCGCCATCGTATCGTCGCACTGTCGCCATCGTATTATCGTATTGTCGTCATCGAAGTATCGCGTTATCGTACTGTCGTCATCGTATTATCGCATTGTCGCCATCGTACTATCGCACTGTCGCCATCATATTGTTGCACTGTCGTCATCGTACTATCGCATTGTCGCCATCGTACTATCGCATCATCGCATTTTAATGTGTAACCACGATGGTCCTTACGGTATTCCGTACTGATACAGCACTCCTTGATCAAATATAAAGTGCCCCAAAAATATAGAGCTGATATATTTAGCAAGTTCCTTAATCCTCCGCTTGCTTTAAGATTCTGATTTCATTTCCAGTCAGTTAATATTAAGGCATTTAACTGTCAATGATTTAAACATGTGAAATTAAATTGCTTGCATCATTTTTTCATTAATATTCAGAATTAGTGTCTCTTTAGTTATTATTCTTCATATATACAGTGCAACTTGTGTTGTTTTTTTTGTTCAATAGATAATTATTATTGTATTGTCTTATAAGTTGAAGAATTTATTACATTTAAAATTTATATTGCAAATCTGGTGGAAGTTTTATTTATTTCAATTCTGAATTTTTGTCTGTATTGTAAACATTTTAACAAAAGAAGCCATGAGCTCTAAATAATGCAATTTAATGTATAATAAGTCTGATATTGTATCGATGTCGCAAACGGTGCCATATATTGTCACCTTGACACAGATGGCAGCGCCAGGAGAGGCAACCAACATGACTGAATCCGATTTACTTGCAATGTTTAAATAGTATTCTTAAAATATGCGAGAGGCCTAAGTTCGCAGAACTTGGAGCTTTGAACTTTGAGTTAACGCTGGAAAATATATTACATAAAAGGATGTGAGCAGCGAAATTAAACACTGTTGAGTAAAGCACCAAATAAAGTCAGAAACAAAAATGACCGAATAAAACTAAACCATGCGACAAAACAAATCACACTAAAATGCATCCTGTATCAACTGCAACATCGAGCTGCGCCGTTGTATTGTTTAATGAATGTCGTTTCAAAATACACGCGAACGAACTATGGTAAATTTGAAGATCAATTGTAATATTAGTTCTGCGTGGAATATGATGAAATGAATGCCATGAGTCAATAGTAATAGTATTTAATTGAGACGTGTTCTGAGAAAACTGGGTTTAATGCATGTACGTAAAGTGTCGTTCCAGATTAGCCTAATCAGGGACAACACTTTCCGCCTAAACATGATTTTCGGTAAGGAGGGACTTCCTTGAAACTAAAAATACCATAAAAGCGGAAAGTGTCGTCCCTGATTAGCCTGTGCGGACTGCACAGGCTAATCTGGGACGCAATTTACGCACATGCATTATGCCCAGTTTTCTCAGAACGCGGCTCATTTTATTCCACTACGCATGCGAATTTGTGTGAGTCTGACGCTTTTCTCGGTCTTTCACGCGACACCGCCACATCGACGTCACAGCCAGTTGGTACAAAACACTGACATTGAAACGCAACCTGATGATAAAGAAGACACTGATGTCTAAATTTTTATTTCCTCAAATACGCAATTAAACTACAAATTTAACATGTTGTAACAATAAACATATTGATTTTTTATTCAAATAAAAACGTTCTTGATTTATTTCCAAGACTTTTTGTTTTGTAAAAAATGTACCGATCATAGTTCATGCTGATTTTCGATGGACTTTTGTCGTGTGTTTTTTTTTTCAATAAGAAATCATCCATTTCTCTGCGAATTTATTTTTCTTTGAAATTCGAAGTGCTATACAATTTATTTGAATTAAAGGGGCCTTTTCACGTTTTGGTAAATTGACAAAATTAAAATAAAATGTTTCAGATTCGCACATTTTAGTTGTAATTGTGATATTTGTGAGGAAACAGTAATACTGAACATTTCCCGTGCTATAAAATATGGGAGGCGGAAAACTACAACGGGCGAGGCATGGTATGGTATTGCGCAAGGGGGGGTAAGAGGGTTAGGGTTAGGGTTTGGGTTAGTGTTAGGGGTCGGGTTAGGGTTTGGGTTAGCCTAAACCAAACCCTAACCCTAACCCGACCCCTAACTCTTACCCTTACCATAACCCTTTTTTGGGGTTATCACCCCTGACCATGCCTCGCCCGTTGTAGTTTTCCGCCTCCCATAAAATATCCATTATATACATCTCTTGACGATTTAAAAACGTGAAAATTATTAAGCGTTGCAACACCAAACGATTGAATAATTTGGAGAGTTCTGTTGTTGTCGTTGGGATACGACGAGGATTGTTTATATAAAGTAAAAAAAATACATCAGTTATTGTATGAGCACGCATGGCCGAGTGGTCTAAGCGGTAGACTTTTACTTAAGAGGGTCAGTGGTTCGAGCACCAGTTTTGGGGTTACTTTTTTCTTTCTTTAAGTTTTCTTGTTTTGAAACGAGCTCTTTAGATCCAATGTTTACATTTATCAATACAAACAGTTATATGACAAACTTCAATAAATGCCAACATCTGTGAAAAGGACCCTTTAATCGGCCAAACAATGTTCCGTGTCTGAAAACCAAACAAACAGAGCAAAAATATTTATTTATAAAATAGAACGGATATCTCATCTAGCGCATAGGCTTTTTTGTTCTCTGTTATCTAAGTGACAACCGTTATCAAAGAATCCGGATGTGTTGACGGTTGAACTCGTCACAAAAATGTAAAATAATATTCAGATGAAATTATTGTGATAACCGAGCAAACGTTCTTTGTGTTTTATTGGATACATATGTTATACATGTTTTACGCGCACTGTATGAAATTGTGTTAAACTACATGGCTGATTGCAAGAAAAACTGGTCGTATAATCGTATAATTTGCATATCCATCAAATACTATAAAGATTATGTTAATCTTATTGTCTTAAGATAACAATATTACTAGTATACGAAAGACAATCAATATACTTCGAATAAATATAATTCAATTTGTTCGAATAAATATACTTCAATTTGAACATGCATTCAATCAAATACTATTCTATTTTTCTAGAACATGAATGATTGCCCCGTTGTTATCTTTTATTGTCCGACGACCTATACCACGGACTCTAGATGACATGATCAATATACGCGCCGTGCCTATACTGCACAGCACTTCTAACCGAACACCGCCGACATCAATCTGAATAGGATGGCTGTTAGTAATGCAAAGTCAAATATTGTCAGCGATTAAATCAATGACATTCACTCGTACACTTTGATAATTTTCAAGCTAAAATTATAGCTGGAAATTGCAGCTATAATTCAAAATTAGTCCCAAATTTCTTGAGTCTATGAGCAACATAAGGTAGGAGTGCTCGGCACGCCGGTCATACGGGTACTTCGATAATAGATGGTACTTCGATAACAAAGAAAACCAAAAGCCACGCGCAAAAGGTAATTTCCTCTTTTTTTAAATATATATCTTTAATATTAGTTTTTAAGAAACGGAACATGGTAGAGTTGATAAACGGTAAACCCTTTTGCATTGTGAAGAAAAAAATTCAAAGAAGAATGTTAAAATATGAAAACATTCTAGTGAAAACTGGATGATCCGTGCATATTTCAACAAAATAAAAAATACTTAATAATATTGAAATACAGTGTTTGCTTTTCCATCATGTATGTGCATTACTGTGCTTCAAATGCTGAAATTTTGAAAGTACTGAAATATGAACGAAGATAGGAGCATGTTTTACTTGGTGGTATACATGGTTGTGTAGAACCTTTGATTCCCGATAAAGGAGACGTCGGATAACGGAAACTCTCAACATATCGGGCACTCTGATATCCGACTTTTATCGTCTACTTGAAATGCGTTTATTTATGTTGTTCCTTTACTTACCAAGGTGTTTTCTATTCTAACATGTAGAGAAATAACTGTGCTCAAAATACTGATTTTTTTATGGTATTCAATAAAATATAAACGAAGATAGACCATGATTTTAAAGGTGGTATGCATGTTGTTGTAGACACTTAGATTCACGATAAAGAACACCTCGGATAATGGATACTTAACAAAATTAATGTTTTACTCTGATATCTTACAGACGGCGAGAGTACCGTTGTAGTAACAAGGAAGCAGACATCGAGAGCAATGTTTATACGCGTCAACGTTACAGTCGATATAAGACAAAATAAATTGAAACTTCACGCTAAAATGGTCATATTTTAATCCCCAAGTTATTTTATTGAATATGCCATGAAAAACAAAATCATAATCATATTCGAAAGGGATAATCAAATGAAGCAAATGTTCGGTGAGTCGTTTTTAATTTACGCCAGCTCAGAAATTGTACATTATTGTCTGCTTACTATTACAGTATTCAACGGCGAATTTTACATTTCTGGTTCACTAAAAATAGTGCATGAAATCTGTTCATAAGTGTCGGATAATCGGGTACCGAAGTGCAATTGTCATAGAGATGATCGGCTAAAGAAGTTTCCATGAAAATGTGGAATAAGACATTTAACATTTGAATTCCCTCAAATACGGAAGTAAACTACAAAGTCTACATGTCGTATCATTAATATACATACTGATCTTTTAAATCGAATAGTTAACACGTTCTTGATTTATTTCTAAGTTTTTGTATTTAGTTGAAATATGTACTGATCATTCAGTTCATGCTGGTTATCGATGGCATTGTACCGTGTTTTACATATAATCCTCCGTTCTTCCGCAAATTTCTTCCTTCGCAATACGAAGTGCATTATAATCGGACACAAAATAGTTCGTGTCTGAAAACAAAATGAACTGAACATAAATAAAAACAAGTTGTAGAACTCAGGTCTAGCACGTGGCTTTTGTTGTTGCCTGATATCGAAGTGCCATCTGTTATAAAAGTTTTCGCATTACCAGCGTCCTGGGACACACTCCGGATCTTCACATAATGCGGCCTCTTGTCCGCAAGGACATTATTATCTGCGGATAATTAGATATTTAGGATTGATCGGTTTTGTTTTGTATCAAGATGCATAAAAAATGAAATAGATTGACAGAAAAACGTGCAGTTTATTTTTTATTTTACTCAAATTTACATTTTTTATTGTCGGGTAAGAAGTTTTATTCAGTGCCCATTTAATTAAGTCCCAAAATATGAGTTCACTACATTCGAGATAAGAACCTGAATATGGCATCACAAACTAGAATAAAAGTCACGATATACCTCGGAGTCACACTACAGTCGTTGATGTTCATCATGACGCAGGTTGTTGCTTGGTTTGTTTGTTTATGTGTTGCTGTCGCAAATGGCGCAGTAGAGCGATTTGTTGCCGAACCGGATATTCCTGAGCTTGTACAAAGACTGGATGCGCTTACAAATCAAGTCAATGAAAATAAAGCCGAGATCGCCAAACTACGTGAGTATTCAGAAAATATGCAGTGCGGTTATGATTGTTCTCGGTCGTTTTACATAAAATGGTAATCATGTTGCTTCAGCGTATGACAAGTCTTTTTCCAACCAAGACACAGACTAACCATCGAAATAAATCTGAATAATATTAATTGTGCTTACAAAAGACATATAGATAATTTCAGTCTCAATTTTAATTAGTTTGTTGATCTATTTACAGGTCATGGGCCGATTGCATTTAAAGCTCATCTGACCAATGTTCTTAAGCCCGGTCCGAATCAGCGCATCGTCTACGACGACGTGCAACTAAACGTTGGGAATGCCTACCACCGACATTTCGGAGGCTTTCTTGCACCTTTCAACGGGACTTACTTGTTTGCTGTGTCCGCTTGCTCGGACACGGGCCATTATATAGTCCTCGATTTGATGAATAATGGAAGCTTGATTGGCAAAGTACTTGCTGGGGATCCATCGTATGCCGACTGCTCTTCCGAGACGACCATCACTGAACTGAAGCAAGGGGACGAAGTGTACGTTCAACATCACTCATCTAGTGGTGATTATATATTGGCCCACGATATAGCCCTGAACAGTTTTACCGGTGTTCTTTTGCAGGTAGTGTAGATCGACAAAGAAAAACTTACTAAATGTTTGATATATAATTCAATTGCAACGTCACTCCAATGTTTATAATAATAAAAATACAATAATATGCGTTTCCATTTTCGGTTTAAACCATTCTGACCCAAATTACGATTAACAAAAGCAAGTGATTGGTCAGAGTCATTTACAACCACGTCATCATTGTTGTACCGAAAGTCCAGACAGTCAATTATAAAGTGATATTATGCGCATCTAACAGTATATGCTATGTTTATAGGTGTCTATCGCAACCGTTGTTTATTTTTGATGTTTTCACTTCATATACACTTATATTTGTTAATGCAGCATCAGCATACTAAAACAATATCCCTGAAAGAGAAAAATAATGCATTTGAATATCAATCGTACTTTCGTTGACAGCTGATCATGCATGTACGATGTGAATCTAAATGTAATTTTAGTGCAGATTCGTTCATACGACACACGAACACTATCTCCGACACGAACACTATCTCCGATCCTAATAAAAAGACAGTTCTGCTCGGCTTAGAGGACTGTACAGTCATGTTAAATATCGAATATAATATTTATTTTTTTATAAACAACTGGTAGCAAGATGAGTTGCAGATAATTGGTCAGTTACCACATTTTAACTAACTCTATTGACCTGTTAATTCTTTTCAGCTCAATTCAACAGTGAAAAATGCGCATAATATCACTTTAACTTGTATGTTTCGTCCCAGAAATTACATCAATCGAGAAGCGTCACAAATTGCTTAAACAGATGGAAAAAAAAACTATGTTAAGCTTATTTTTAAAGAAGTTTTAGTGAAAAAACGAAGTATAATTATTCCGGTCAACGATTGCATCAGCACAGCTGCGTCTGACCTCTATCATCGGCCCGCTGCTGATATAAAAGCCCGAGGGCTAAAGCTATCGTCTAAGTTAAGTACATAAACAAAAAACACCTACCACCCTGATATAGCCACGTGACTCTAAATGAATTGCGTGAGCATGCTTCCGATTTAACACTTGTATTAACTTGAAATCGTTTGTATTCGACGTGATGTTATCTCAAAGAACAAGGTCAAAGTAGACAAATGACGTTGGTGCCTATTCCATATACTAGTATGGTTAAAGAGAAACTGAAGGGTCATGTTGGACCTTAAGCGCGACAACCAGAGTTCAAGTTACACCAATTGTCAAAGACCATAGCCACCAATTGACCCAGATATAAACATTATGGCCAGTCATATATGTTGCTTCTTAAGTGTTATTTTAGTTTTTATACGCATTAACCTTGCGTTTTACCCCATTGGATAAAAGATTCCAAGGCATCATTCGCGTTTCATCAAGACTGAGCCAAAAACATGGCCTCTCGGGTTTTAACAAGCTTACATTTAAAGGTAAAATTTGTTCCCAAGATCTGACATAGTAATCGAGTTTGGTTTAGATATTGCCAAGATTAACATTCTGAAAAAGTTTCATCAAGATTGACCCTACTCGAACCAGGTCTATACCAGTTTTTGACGCTACTTGAACCGGGTTTGTACTTGTAAAAATAGACCCTCTAAGCAAGTTTCATCAAGTTTGAGCAAACAAGAGATGTGTTCGTCAGAAACACAATGCCCCCTACTGCGCCGCTTTCATTTAATTTTTTTTATCATTTGGCAGGTACAGATAATTTTTACAAGGGAAGTAATATTTTTAGAGGGATATAATACAAACAAGGGCTGTTTGTAAAACATGCATGCCCCCCATATGGGCTGTCAGTTGTAGTGGCAGCCATTGTGTGAATACGTTTTTTGTCTTTGGGACCTTGACCTTTGACCTAATGTAAGTTATCATCCGGAAACAATTGTACTATTTCGAGTCACTGTGACCTTGACCTTTGACCTAGTGACCTGAAAATCAATAGGGGTCATCTGCCAGTCATGATCAAGAGGGGAGTGAGAGGGGGGTATAATGTGGGGTGTGGTAATTTATAAGATGTTTAAAAAAAAAATTGGGGGGGGGGATCGGGGGGGGGGGGTGGGGGTTAGAGGGGGTATAATGTGGGGAGTGGTCATTTATTAGATGTTTAAAAAAATGGGGAGGGGTGGGGGGTAGGGGGGTAGGGGGGGAGTGAGAGGGGGGTAAAATGTGGTGTGTTGTAATTTATTAATGTTTAAAAAAATGGAGGGGGTGGGGGTAAGAAGGGGGTTTAATGTGGGGTCTGGTAATTTATAAGATGTTTAAAAAAAAATTGGGGGGATGGGGGGGTAGAAGAGGGTGAGAGGGGGTAATAATGTGGGGTGGTGTAATTTATGAGATGTTTAAAAAAAATAAAAAAAAATTGGGGGGTGGGTTGGGGTGAGAGGGGGGTGTAATGTGGGGTTTAGTAATTTATAAGATGTTTAAAAAAAAATTGGGGGGGGGGGGTGGGGGGATGGAGGGGGATGGGAGGTGAGAGGGGCAATAATGTGGGGTGTGGTTATTTATTAGATGTTTAAAAAACTTTTTTTTGGGGGGGGTGGGGGGCGGGGGGGTTGGTGGAGTGGGGGGGGAGAGGGGGTAATAATGTGGGGTGTGGTTATTTATTAGATGTTTAAAAAACAATTTTTTTTTTGGGGGGGGGGAGGGTGGGGGGTGGGGTGGTAGGGGGGAGTGAGAGGGGGGTATAATGTGGGTGTGTGGTAATTTATTAGATGTTTAAAAAAAATTGGGGGTGGGGGGGTGGGGGTAGGGGGAGTGAGAGGGGGTATAATGTGGGGTTTGGTTATTTATAAGATGTTAAAAAAAATTGGGGGGGGGGGGGGGGTGGGGGGTAGGGGGGGGGTGAGAGGGGGGGTAATAATGTGGGGGTGGTTGTATGTAATTTATTATATTGTTTAAAACAAGAGGTGTTTGTGAAACACAATGTCCCCCTATATGATGTTTGACCTTGTAGGATGACCTTGACCTTGTGAAGGATGACCTTGACCTTTTCACCACTCAAAATGTGCAGCTCCATGAGATTACACATGCATGCCAAATATCAAGTTGCTATCTTCAATATTGCAAAAGTATTCATAATATAAGCGATTTGGGCCACATATATTTGACCCTCTGACCTTGAAGGATGACCTTGACCTTGACCTTCACCACTCAAATGTGCAGCTCCATGAGATGCACATGCATGCCAAATATCAAGTTGCTATCTTCAATATTGCAAAAGTATTCATAAAATGAGCGATTTTGGCCACATATATTTGACCTCTGACCTTGAAGGATGACCTTGACCTTTACCTTTCACCACTCAAAATGTACAGCTTCATGAGATACACATGCATGCCAAATATGAAGTTGCTATCTTCAATATAGCAAAAGTTATTGCAAAATGTTAAAGTTGGCGCAAACAGACCAACAGACAGACCAACAGACCAACAGACAGGGCAAAAACAATATGTCCCCCACAACTGTAGTGGGGGACATAAAAAAATTGGGAGGTGGGGGGTAAGGGGGGTGAGAGAGGGTAATAATGTGGGGGGGGGTTATTTATAAGATGTTTAAAAAAAAATTGGGGGTGGGTGGGGGAGTGAGAGTGTGGTATAATGTGGGGTGTGGTAATTTATTAGATGTTTTTAAAAAAAAAATTGGGGGGGGTGGGGGGTGGGGGGTAAGGGGGGTGGGGGGTGACAGGGGGGTATAATATGGGGTGGGGTAATTTATTACATGTTTAAATAAAAATGGGTAATTTATAAAGATGTTTAAAAAAAAATTGGGCGGAGAGGGGGCGGTGGGGGGCGGGGCCTGTAGGGGGGTGGGGGTGGGGGTGGATGAGGGGGGGTAATAATGTGGGGGTGGGGTAATTTATTAGATGTTTAAAAAAAATGGGGGGGTGGGGGTGGGGAGTTAGGGGGGGGGGTAGGGGGGGAGTGAGAGGGGGGTATAATGTGGGATGGGGTTTGGTAGGTAATTGCTTTACATGTAAAAAAAAAAATTAGGGGGGTGGGTGCCCGGTGGTATAGGGGGGGGTAGGGGGGGTAGGGGGGGAGTGCGAGGGGGCTAAATGTCGGTCGTGTGGTAATTTATTAGATGTTTAAAAAAAAATTGGGGGGTATGGGGGGAGGTGGGGGTGAGAAGGGGGTAATAAGGTATGGGGTGTGGCAATTTATAAGATGTTAAAAAAAAATTGGAGGGGGGTGGGTAGGGGG